>NW_026888679.1:0-11950 GCF_032173495.1 Musca vetustissima
CGCGATGTTCGGGCCATAATTGCGGTCTCTGGATCAACTTGAAAAACCACATTTCATCGGCGAACCCATCCTACATGCAAATTTTTGTGAAGATTGGTCCATAACTGTGGCCTTTAATGGACAGATGGGCGGCTTCACAAAGCTATAATTATAGTCTCGAGATTTCATAAAGACCGGGTTTTGGGACCCCAAAAAGTAGGTTCTATTACTCCAGATGTATATCATCTAGAGAGGTATAACTTATAGCCTAGACAGACGACAGCCTTAATTTGCATTAACAGCCTTAATTCAAATTAACTCGTACATTATCCTCATTTTTATGTGTCGTAAATGCACAAAACCAAACTGAATTTATACTGAATTAGGCAATTTCAATATGGCAATGCTGTCGAAAATCAATTCTTTCTTGTCAAATTTATTTATATTTATGAAAATAAAAATAAAAAATGAAGGCAAATTTCAACCCTTTTTTTAAATTGGGAGCTGTTTTGCTAAGATCATAATTGCAATTCCTCCTTTATGTCATGTATCAATTTCCCAAAGATGTAATCCCGAAAAATATCGAAACAAATGTAAACAATTTTCATCATACACACAGACAAACAATTGTTTTGAAGCAAAAAACTGTTTCGTAAATGCAGAAACTCTCGTCTGTCAGGGGTAAATATTAATTCAAATTAAGAAATTTTTAATGCAAATTAAGGCTGTCGTCTGTCTATGGTATTACCCTATAAAAGCTTTACAAATTAAATGTCTGTCTATAAAAAATTAGTTTCTGAACTAAATGTCCGTCTATAAAAAAGTTAGTTTCTGAATCAAATGTTATTGGTGGTATAGAATACTCCTGAGACACATCTTCTGTCTCCAGTTTCTGTCCCTTCAAAAAAAGGTTTTTTAACATAATTTGCTTATAATTTGAAGGAGCCTACATCAGCCTTTTGAAAAATTTGTCATTTAATTGCAACACCTTCACCACACTGTAACGGTACCCCCAAATTTTTGGTATTTTGGGTTTGATGTAGCAAATCTCTCTACTATAAATTAAAACCAGTGAGCGGAGCAGTATAGTCGGACGGGGCCGACCATGCGATACCCTACACAACTACCACGAACTCTAACTTTCTGAGGATGTTTATTCCGAGTCTGAGTAATATTTCGTGATATTTGCCCCCTCTTGTCCGATTAGAGGTTAACAACACCTCTTCTTTACTTTTTCGAATATTCAGTACAGTCCTTCTAATTACTTGTCCAGATTACCTTCACGGTGGGTTGTGTTGTGATTTTCGGATTATACTCTACTCGAAAACACACAAAAAATTATGTTTTCGGTCCATTTCATCCCAAAATTTTAATCTGATCATCACGGAAAATTGTAGGCGTTGTTCTTGACCATAACTGGAACTTCATGAAAAATTTCAAAGCCATCAGCGCGATATTTCTCCCTCTAATGTGGTAATGGGTTACTAAATAATATCTGAATACGTAAGCACCTGTAAATATTTGACTGTAACTCCCACATCTGAGTAGATACATCACTATATTTGGTATCAATTTAAAGGCCAGCCACTCCTCTTGGATATGCTATAAACTCCTGGGGTCTACATCCTCCAGGAGTAAATATATATGCCATAGAATACAAATTTTGTCATTTTTCACACAAAAGTCAGGGTCCATTTGACCCGCTAAATATTGACCGATCTTTATCAAAACATGCATGCTTATTCTCTGGCCCGATCCCCTTCTCCATGCAAAAATTCGCGGTGTTTTGGCCATAATTGCGGCCTCTGGAGCGACCAGAAAAACCGACAAAAATTTAGTATTTGGTCCATTTCATCCCCTAAATATTAACCAACTTTTTCCAAAAACAATAGGGGTCTTCATTGACCAGAACCCATCCTACATGCAAAATTTCGTGAAGATTGGTCCATAACTGTGGCCTGTATCGTGTTTACAAATTATAATGGACAGACGGACGGACGGACGGACACACATGTCTAGATCGACTCAGCTAGTCGAGATATGACGATCGGTATACTTAAAGGTGGGTCTAGGACCAATATTTCGCGGCGTTACAAACATTTGGGGCTGCACAAAGCTATAATACCCTGACAACATAGTTGTGTAGGGTATAAATATAGGTCAGTTTATTCGGGTAACCCCCATATAAGGGTACCCCCCAATTTTCGGTATTTTGGGGTTCTTGAGCTCGTTTTTCAACCAAATTCTTTGTAATTTGGTTTTTTATACCCTTCACCACACTGTGGTACAGGGTATTATGTCTTTGTGCATATGTTTGTAACAGGCAAAAGGAATCAAGATAGACCCATGGTTCCTTTTGAGAATATGCATATAATCACTTTTTAAGTCGATTTATGCATGTCCGTTCGTCCGTCTGTCTGTCCATGTTAAATTGTAAACAAAGTACAGGTAGCATTTACTATCCGAATTGGATGAAATTTGGCATACGTCACTTATTTGGCCCAAGGACGAACCTATTGAAATTGGGAAAAATCGGTTCAGATTTAGATATAGCTCCCATATATATTTTCGTCCGATTTAAGGTAAATGGTGCACCAAAGTCCCTATATATCTTTTGATTTGCACGAAATTTGGCACAGCGTACTTAATTAAGCCTAGAATGATGTGTGCTAAGTTTCATAAAAATCTGTTCAGATTTATATATAGCTCCCATATAAATTTTCGTCCGATTTAAGGTAAATGGTGCACCAATGTCCCTAAATATCTTTCGATTTGCACGAAATTTGGCACAGCGTACTGAATTAAGCCTAGAATGATGTGTGCTAAGTTTCGTGAAAATCGGTTCAGATTTAGATATAACTCCCATATATATTTTCGTCCGATTTAAGGAAAATGGTGTACCAAAGTCTCTGTATACCTTTCGATTTCCACGAAATTTGGTACAGCGTACTGAATAAAGTCTAGAATGATGTGTGTTAAGTTTCGTGAAAATCAAAAATGCGACGTCTGTTAAGATTCATCTGTTGAATTTACCTAAAGTGGTGAAGGGTATCATATAGTCGGCCCCGTCCGACTTTACCACTTTCCTTACTGGTTTTTAGTATAGTAATTTTCTGTAAAGTAAAATTGACATAATGCGAGATGCATATAACCTCGTATAAATAATAGAATATGGAGAACTGTTGGATTCGTGTGAATTATTATATTTTCTCCAAACCTTCGTCTATGATAGAGTTTTTTGCAAATATATTGCTACTAATCCTATTATGTTTGGTATCGGAAATGGGACATATCGGGTCTTGTTTTCGCACAGCTTCCACGGTACCGCCCCATTTTTGTTATTTTGATAGTTTAAGTCGGATTTTCCAATCGAAGTGTATGTAAAGTGGCGTTTCGGGTTTTTTAAGGCTGATGTAAACTATCAATATAGGGCTACGTTTTGACATAGCCCTAATATAAAGGTACCTCACACTTTCAGTATTTTAAACGTTTTTTTTTTCTTTTTCCACCAATGTTGCTGGAATTTCGCAATCCGTATTTTGAGGGGATAAAAAGCAACCAAAGCCGGTATGCTTTTGAAATAAAGTCGTGTAGCCATATAAACATTTCCGGCAATTTTGTTTTTTTTTTTAATATTTTATTAGAATTTTTTTTAACGAATTGTTTGTAATTAGGCATTATCAATTGTCGTTCCCCAAAACTGAAAACTGCTCAATAGCGGCAAAAATTTGTACATTTGATATGCAGGGCGATGAGTACCCGATTTTGTACATACATGAATCGGCCTCTCCTTTTGATACAATCTCAACAATTGGCAAAATTTTGAAAATGCTTTACATTTGTTATGAGGAGAATTGAATATCTAATGTAGTCCAAATTTTGTATACTTGAATGTTTTTACCAGGCGTGGATCAAGTGTAAAGATGGGCGTTATCGGTCCATTCCTATTAGAACATTATAACTCTCATATAAAGAGTTTTGAATATCAATTACAATTGCCAAAATTTGCAAAATTTTTTTACATTTGGTATGAAGAGTATCTAATTTAGTCAAAATTTGGTATATCTTAATGTTTTTAACAGGCATAGATCAAGTGTGAAGAGGGGCTACTGGTCATTCCTTTTGGAAAATTATAACTATTCATGTTAGTACAACTTGATCATTTTAATATTTATACTGAAAATATATTTAATGAAAATATGCTGAAACTATTTATCTGTCGGTAACACTGGCTAACGCTATGCAATTAAGAATTCTGAATATATTTTTCTGAGATTGATTGAAATTCGGAGATAATATACAGATACAGATGCTACTATGGTCTGAGTAAGCAACTTTAAAACAATGCCACCTCCCGCCATACCAAACATACACTCAACAAGACGCTGATACTACCCTGCAATTATATGGATCTGAAAAAATCTCCGATCTGCGTTGACGGTGAATATCGGCGAGTTGGACATCGATATTGTTAGACTGCGTTGGCTAGGTCATGTTATGAGAATGGATGAAGATGACCCAGCCCAAACGCGATATAAAAGCGAACCAGCTAATGGTTCACGCAGAAGGGGAAAGCCTCGAATAAGATGGAAAGACTGAGTGGAATACAATATTGCCGAATATGATCTTGCAAGGTGGAAAATTGCGCAAAAGACCAACGCGCCTGAAAATATTTTTTAAGCTCGACTTATGGAACGAAAGTTCTGTCACAAGCCCCAAGCCTAAGTAAGTACATATCTACAACATGACATATTCTGACATGTCCCTAAGCAAAATGAAATTACAAGAATAATCTGTGTAACATGGAGGATATGAATCATAGGAATATAGTGAACATAACATAATCATGCATAAATAATACAATCAAATTACATATTACAGTGAACATGAATGAACGAATGGATGGAACCAGTGTTACTCTATTCCAAAGGACACAATACGTATATACCTGTATGTTACTACACACATACTTCACTGAAGGAAAACAAATATTGTTATAAGATGGGGTTTTCAAATATGTCGGTGTGTATGTGTTGAAGTGTAATGTAGCATTTTGCCATGAGCAAATAGTATTAAAGCAATGTAAACATGCAATATGTTAAACTCACTTTTACAGACTAACATGTATGTCTGTAGATGTGACTGCGTCTGTCTACCAGCAGATAAAGGACTCTTTCAAAAACTCAAACGAAGCACCATACAATAATGGTATAATTTTGATCAAAGGGTGTTAATGCTATTTAAACAATTTACACGTCTTTATTATGTGTTTTCGTAGCAGATTAACTTTATACTGCATTGTAGCTCTTTGTATTTAGGTTAATAGTTGCAGGATTGGGATGTATATAATGGGATATAATTGAAAAATGTACTAAAATAATGCTTATATTTAAATGTCAGTGTGTTATGCGAATGTATATTTCAATTTAACTAAGAAAAGGCAAACAACTCTTTTACCATTCTTAATATAGTCGTCAAGGGGTTTCGTCCCATTAAGGAATTGTCCAAAATCTTGTTGCACAGTGTAATTAATCGTAGAAAATTTACTTAACTGGCAAATGCATTCAATACAAATAATATATTTTTTTTATTATAAATGTCTACATTAGTCAACGAGTTTTTTTAAAAAATTTTCTACTTCACATTATGTGTGTTTGAACCACTAACATGACATGATTTCAACTTGGTGGCACATAAATATTTAAACAAGTGTTAGGTAACAGCCATCCCCAAATGATGCACCATCCGCAACTAAATAAGTATTAATGGAACTTGCTGCTAGCGTACGCCATAACTGTAATTGCTGGAAGTCCAATTTACACAGCCACAACCCATCCGACGTAGTTTATAATGATAGATGGATGTCGAGTGTATATTATTACAATAAAATATCACATTTATCTGAAAAATGGCTGAAGTAAATGTTTAGAAACGTTTATGACACACTTATTTTTGTTCAGTTTGAAATGTGTACTACAATTTTTAAAAAAATTTAATACAAATAGTGTGTATTCTTTTTAAATGTATAAAGGAGAAATTGAAAACAATTAGCTTAGTAGAAAATTCTTACAGGTTCTGGAACAGAGCAATAGTGATCCAAATTTTACATTTTGGTATAAAACTCCTTGTACATTAGAACTTTTTACCGGGTTAACCTACTTTATGGGGATTTATTTGACATATATGAAAAGGAAATGACAATTGAAACCCACTGGGTTAACGAAATCCGGATAAATGTAAACGTACTGTAACTCCTGAAATAACGATACCTCAATATTCGGTATTGTTAGAATTTTGAACACATTATTCATTGATTTGGATGTGCTATGGATTCTTATTGGGTAGACAATGTGTCTATCGGAGAGTGTAATTACTACATCCCCATTATGCGGTATTTTAGTGATAATTTGAGAACGGCATCCCTGGCTTCTATATAACGGCATTCTCTTTATGCGGTACTTCTGTGATCATTTGGGAACGTTTTTATACCCTTTACCACACTGTGGTACAGGGTATTATGTCTTTGTGCATATGTTTGTAACAGGCAAAGGAATCGAGATAGACACCTGGTTCCTTTTGAGAATATGCATAGAATCACTTTCTAAGTCGATTTACGGATGTCCGTCCGTCTGTCCATGTTAAATTGTAAACAAAGTACAAGTGGCATTTATTATTAGAATTGGATGAAATTTGGCACAGCTCATTCATTTGGCCCAAGGACGAACCCTATTGAAATTGGGAAAAATCGGTTCAGATTTAGATATAGCTCCCATATATATATTCGTCCGATTTAAGGTAAATGGTGCACCAAAGTTCTTAAATATCGTTCGATTTGTACGAAATTTGGCATAACGTACTGAATTGGGCCTAGAGTGATGTCTGCCAAGTTTCGAGAAAATCGGTCCAGATTTAGATATAGCTCCCATATATAGTTTCGTCCGATTTAAGGTAAATGGTGCACCAAAGTCCCTATATATCTTTCGATTTGCGACAAATTTGGCATAACGTACTGAATTGAGCCTAGAGTGATGTCTGCCAAGTTTAGAGAAAATCGGTCCAGATTTAGATATAGCTCCCACATATAATTTCGTCCGATTTCATGTAAATGGTGCACCAAAGTCTCTATATATCCTTCGATCAGTGGCGAGATCCGAAACTATAGTCTTCCCTGCCTTACCCCTTGGCGGACAATGCCATACATTCCCCACTAATAAATAGTTGTTTTTTTTTAACAACAAACTGGGGTTATTGAGAAATTTAAGTAAAACAAAACAATTTTTTTACATGTTGCTCAGATATTCCGCGTATTTGTTTGTTCTTCCGTGTTCTATATTTTCTATTTTTATTTTGATCATATGGTGGTTGAGTTGCCAGATTGATCTCAAAAAATGTTAAGCGCTGTTCTTGATAAAAGGAACCCTTTTTATTTTCTTTAATATTATTAGAAAAACTATTGTAAATACTGTATTTTTTAATAAATATTGTAAAAACACGATAAATATTACTTCTGCGTTCTTTTTTAACTCGTATGCACTTAGAAAAACACGTACGATCTCATTTCTTTTCAATCCACAAGGGTATATGTGCTCGAATTATATTCCCAATATTTTTTTGGGAATTCGGAATGGAGCACACCAAATTTGGGAAAATGTTTCACATTCGAGCAAACTCGATTATTTTGAATATTTAAAAAGTAATTTATTCTTGTAATAGTTTACAAATTTAGAAATTTTATAGAAAATAGCATAATCATAGGTGCCCAGTCTACCTACTCAATATTAAAGAGTAGACGATACCTTTGCCTGTTGCAAACATATGTAAGAATACATTATATCATTAGTAGATTCGTTTAATTAATCCTACATAAGATTGGATTATCATGTTTCAATTAACTAGAAATGCTGTAATGAACATATGAAAATGTCTGTATAAGTGATACATATCTAAATGTTAAGTAAGCATTGCTCACAGACAGACATCAGCAGAAATGTATACAATTTAGGATAATGCGATTTAAATCTAACTTATCTACAAGCTCTTTATATAAACACAATTTAAGCAGCGTTGTAATCAAATATTGTGGCCTTTGATTGATATACTAATAAATATTTTGTAACATTTGCTATTATTATACCCTACACAACTATGTTGTCAGGGTATTATAGCTTTGTGCAGCCCCAAATGTTTGTAACGCCGCGAAATATTGGTCATAGGCCCACCTTTAAGTATACAGATCGTCATATCTCGACTAGCTGAGTCGATCTAGACATGTGTGTCCGTCCGTCCGTCCGTCCGTCTGTCCATTATAATTTGTAAACACGATACAGGCCACAGTTATGGACCAATCTTCACGAAATTTTGCATGTAGGGTGGGTTCTGGCCAATGAAGACCCCTATTGTTTTTGGGAAAGATCGGTTAATATTTAGGGGATGAAATGGACCAAATACTAAATTTTTGTCGGGTTTTCTGGTCGCTCCAGAGGCCGCAATAATGGCCCGAACATCGTGAAATTTTCCATGGAGAAGGGGATTGGGCCAAAGAATAAGCATGCCTGTTTTCATAAAGATCGGTCAATATTTAGCGGGTCAAATGGACCCTGACTTTTGTGTGAAAAATGACAAAATTTGTATTCTATTGCTTATATATTTGCCCCTGAAGGACATAGACCCGAGAAGTTGATATTATATCGAAGAGGAGTGGTTGACCTTTAAATTAAGACCAATTATATTGTTGTATGTGCTCGGATGTGGGAGTTACACCTAAATATTTACAGGTATCTCCGTATTCGTATATTATTTATTAACCCATTATCACTCTGGAGAGCGGAACTATAGCGCTGATCGCTTTGAAATGTTCCATGAGGTTCCAGTTATGGTCAAGGACAACGCCTATAATTTTCGGTGATGATCAGATAATAATTTTGGTATGAAGTGGACCGAAAACTTAATTTTTATACCCTACACAACTATGTTGTCAGGGTATTATAGCTTTGCGCAGCCCCAAAAGTTTGTAACGCAGCGAAATATTGGTCCTAGACCCACCTTTAAGTATACCGATCGTCATATCTCGACTAGCTGAGTCGATCTAGACATGTGTGTCCGTCCGTCCGTCCGTCTGTCCATTATAATTTGTAAACACGATACAGGCCACAGTTATGGACCAATCTTTACGAAATTTTGCATGTAGGATGGATTCTGGCCAATGAAGACCCCTATTGTTGTTGGTACAGATCAGTTAATATTTAGGGGTTTTCTGATCGCTCCAGAGGCCGCAATTATGGCGCGAACATCGCGAAATTTTACATGGAGAAGGGGATCGGGTCAAATGGACCCTGAATTTTGTGTGAAAAATTACAAATTTTGTATTCTATTGCCTATATATTTGCATCTGAAGGACATAGACCCGAGAAGTTGATATTATGTTCAAGAGGAGTGGTTGACCTTTAAATTGATACCAATTATATGGTCGTACGTACTCAGATGTGGGAGTTACACTTAAATATTTACAGGTGCTTACGTACTGAGATATTATTTTGTAACCCATTACCACACTAGAGGGCGGAAATATGTCACTGGTCGCTCTGAAATGTTCCAAATATGGTCAAGGACAACGCCTATTATTTTCGGCGATGATCAGATAACCATTTGGGCATGTAGTGGACCGATGAGGGTGCAAATATCACGAAATATTGCCCAGACTCAAAATAAACATCCGTAGAAAGTTAGAGTTCCGTGGAAGTTGTGTAGGGTATCGTATGGTCGGCCCCGTCCGACTATACTGCTCCGCTCACTGGTTTTTTGTAATTGATTATTGTAATTGTTTACAATTTTAGATGTGCAATTAAATATGCACATATAAGATATTACAAAAATTGGGAAAAATATTTGCATTAAAATTCGAATTTAGTTCTCGATTTTTTTATGATATTTTATTATTGATTATTTTCTAATTTCTTTTTACGTAATAAGTTCAGAATATATAACCGTTTTATTTTTAATATTTATGCAACATTGATTTAATTTCCCCTCCAACATGCATTTCATTTCATTTAGAAATATTCCATAGCCAAGTTTTGCAAACATATGCAGAATTTAACTTATATGCCCTAGAAAACAAAAACTTGCATATACTTATTGATTTGCATACAACAAGAATCCCAAAAGAAAGAAAGTGAAAATAAGAAATCAAACATCTGTCCAAATATGAAATTGCTGAATAATAACTCCTAAGTGGAAAAATATTATGTGTTCTCTTTTCTGTTCTTATTTTCGCACATGGAGGCATCTTTATAGAAACTATTTTCTTTTGTTTTTTATTGAAATTTCTGTTTGTTATTTGACGGAAACTTTTCGAATTGGAAATGTTTGGGGAAATAAACTTTTGTAGCCGTTTGATTATACATATATATTCTTTTCTATTTGTACATGTGTTAGTAAAACTTGACAAATCAATTGTTATCCTTAACAAGTTGGCCTCAACGATTTTGCTTGGTAAGTTATTGTAAGCTGTTTATTCAATTTAAACCATAATAAAAATGTTATTCTTCTAAGAAAGTGTTTTCAGTCGTCCTTCTTGTGTTACAAAGAATCAATTACTTATATTGCATCCTTAAATGGCTTAACATCAATCATTCGAATGTAACTCAAGAGAAAAATAAAACAAGCGTATACCCCAATCCAAACTGTGCAGGGTACATGTGTATATGTACGTATGAAAATAAGAAGTTTAGGCGTAACAATATTTTGATTGTTTTCAGAGTTCGATATAGGTCCCATATTTTTTTTAAATTATAAAATATTTTTGTTAAATTATAAAATATCTTTTCGTATTGTCAAATGAAGGTTAAGTTTATAACAGATGTCCGGAAATGTGTATGTTAATGTGAAATGTGATTACAAGGGTCGTAGTCTATGTCACCTCAGTCATGTAATTTTGTTTTTTTTTAGTTTAATGAAAATCTTAATTGCATTGAGGATATAAGTGCATTTGAGGATATACGAATGATATGAAATCGAATGATATAATATTTTCGTATAGTCTTTATTTCACAGTTTTAGTTATGAAAATGAATTGATATGACATTTTGTATAATAACTACAATACGTCGACTAATGTGCATAATGGTGAGATGGAGTTGAAAAGTTTTGTTTCTGATTGATTGCATGATGCGTTGATGTCAGTCAACGCATCAGTCAGTCAGTCAGTCAGTTTTAAAATTTAAAATAACAAGCACAATTTAATTTTGATAATTGTTGATGCATCGAAAAATAAAATTAATATGTAATTTAAGAAAATGTTTATAATATATTTGATGACCTACATCATTACATATGCTTTTTGTTCATTCAAATGCTTAAAAGGATGGATTAGAAGGAATAAACATCATCAGTATAACTAAACCTTTCACATATATAATATCGAATCGAAAACTCTAAATAATTTTCCAAGGATTTATCTACGTGTTCTTTAAAAATAATGAATCATATTCTATAAACTTATAATTTGTATTTTTTAACATTGCATTTTTATAATTATTAATTATTAGTAATTAGTTCAATAAAAAAACGGAATGTCATATAAATTTATTGTCCCTAGTGGCGTATGTGTAATGTTCGTTTTCGTTCAAAGTGAAAAACACAATGTTTATCTTTATTAAAAAAAAAAACACTTTAACGCGTTTTTTCTCGAAATATCATTTTTGAAGTCGGTGCCACGCCTTGTTGAGCCCTTAAAAAATATTCTTTAAATAATCGACGCCTAGTATAGCCCTTGAAAAAATATTCTTTAAATAATCCACGCCTTGTTGAGCCCCTTAAAAAAATTCTTTAAATAATCCACGCCTTGTTGAGCCCCTTAAAAAATATATATAATCCACGTCTTGTTTAGCCCCCTGAAAAATATTTTTTAAAGAATCCACGCCTTGTTTAGCCCCTTAAAAAAATATTCTTTAAATAATCCACGCCTTGTTGA
>NW_026888680.1:0-11997 GCF_032173495.1 Musca vetustissima
AATTATTTGATGCGCATGCGATTTCCAGGAAGTACTGAAGTTTATCTTCCAATCCATATATATTTTGCGAAATTTCATTTGACGGCTAAGATGTGCCACACGTTGCACTGAAGTACCAAAAAAATCATAAAACGCGAGTAATTTCCGAAAACTCCATATGCCATTAACGCGCATCCGATTTCGGTGTGCACCCTAAAAAAATACATCGATCTATACCGTTTCAATGTGGTCCATTAAGAACCATGGATGTGCCAGCACAATCTATTTTTGAGATAAATTGCGTACATCTCTCTTTCGGCTGAAGTTCTCTTTTCGAAAAAGATCAAAATCCGTATGAGGTAATTTATTGATGCGGAAATGATACACAGAAAACGCAAGTAAATCCGCGATATTTTCAAAAACATTTTTTGCCAAATTTCGTGTTTTTGGAAGGCCAGTTCCCGCCGTTCTAGTAGATGGATTTTCACGAAGAAGATTTTATATCATCCGAAACGTAAAACCTTATTGATCGCGGTACCCATATCATTCAGTTGACAGATCTAAAAATTTGGCCCGAAAAATAGGTTTTTTAGAAATTTGATCGCACAAAATTCGCACCTTCGGATGAGTATTACTCTGAAGCTGTGCATACTACATACACAAAATACATATCAAATTACGCAGATTCGCGACTACAATAATCTCATAATTGATTTTTATAAATTCCTGTTTGCGTATTAAAGCTAGAAGTAAAATTAAAAAAAAAAAAACACTCAAAATCGAGCTTCAAAATGTCAGCATCATTTAAAGGTAGATGAAGTTAAAATTTTGAAAAATGATACATAAGGGGCGTAGTCCCCATTTTGTTGGCTTCTAGTTTTCTTTTGACACGAAGACCGTGCAATGAGTGGCTTAGTCACAAATCGATAGAGAACATAAAAAAACTGGTTCGCCTCAACCTGTTTTTACACATTTTTTTACATTAAAGTAGACACAGCTTCCACCAAAATAAAGTTTGGAGGTCAATATCATGAACAGTTTGCAACGACAGATCAATTAACCCAAAACTATTCACTTTTTTCATATACTTAAGTAGTTCCCGAGTTATAAAGGGGTGAACCTCCGCTTCAGCTATGTTAAAAAATTGGCAATATTGCCCATATAGATGTTATGTGAAACAATTTGCATGGTATGCATAGGTTGTGAAAATTTTCTCAAATAAAACACTGTAAGGCATGGTAAAGTAATAATTAAGCGGTTGCATTATGTGGAGCCAATTCCAAAAACTATACCGGCAATTATGAGGGAAGTTTCTTACCCTATGTGGAATACCGAATTAAAGGCAATTAAATGGGTATATTACAAATACAACACATATCCCATGTGAAATTTGGGCCACTGACCGAAACTTTATCGTGTCCTTAATAGGAAACACCACCAGGAATATTTTTGAGAAAATTGCCAATACATAGACATATGTTTTTTTATGTTTTAGTAAAAACGAAAACGTCTATCAGACTACTTAATACAGATCAACGATGTTAGTAATTCGCTATATACAATTACAAATACGTCAACAATATACGAATGTATTATTGAACATTTTCTTATATTCGCGAAGAATACATTAAAATTCGAATCCTTCATAGAGGCAATTCCGCATTACATGTTGTTTATATCTAACTTATATGTGCCTTTAAGGGGACCCCCCCATTCTCGGGGTCAAATTTTTTTTTGATTTAATTCGAATCTACACTAATACAAGAATGTCTCTACAAAATTTCAAGTGAAAATCTCAAGAACTCTTGAAGATATAACCGATTTATTGTGTCAGCATCAAGTGACGGCTAAAGGGCTTCTCAAACTTTAAACGCGTTTTTCTCTTTTGCGAATGGCGGGCACGATAACTCAAAAACTAATAACCCAATCGATTTCAAATTTTTACACGTTTCTCTGTTAGTGTATAGCTATCGTATAAACTAGGATAAAGCCAATCGGTGAAGATCTTCCTTATGTTTTAACTTGGTTTTTGGTCAAAATTCGGCGATTTTTCAAAAATATTTTTTCAAAGGTCCGCCATTTTGCTAATTTTAGAGCGAAGTCAATAATCCTAGTTCATACGAGAGCCAAATATGTACTCTTTCCAACACCGTTGGAATTTTCGGATTCCGATGATCCAGTGAGGAGTTATCATGCCCGCCATCAAATATAAGGACTTTTCTTTAATTACAAAAAACAACAACAAAACAATAACACATTTTTTTTTAAATTATTTTTCTTCTTTTTTAAATCTTCAAATATATATGTGCAAAGATGCAAACCTTAACAAGCATTGGTATTGATTTACCAGCCCATTGAAAATCTTGAAAAATTAAAATCGAGAATGGGTGGGGTTCCCTTAAGGTACTTCAAATGTATTTTTAAAGATGTGAAAAATTTGTGCATGGTGTATTGACTGGTCCTATTTTACTCACGTTTTCCTTCGGTTTTTTTTAATTGCTTTGGGAAGTTTTTTACGAAGAAAACGTTGAGGAAAACATCAAAAAGTTGGGAAATTGGAATACTCGAACGTTGTGTTAGTTATATCGTTTATAACTCAAGAACGTCCACACCGATTTTGACGATTCAAAGGACTAATAATTCGTATGTGGCAGAATAGGAAAATATGCGAGATAATTGTGAGATTCCGCCACAACAAATATATTAAGTAATATTTACAATAAACCAATTTTTGTATCGAGCTTTAATGTTTAAATAAATTGTTGTTTTTAAGACATGTGGTTTTTCGAGTTAGTTAGATCAAAACGTCTAATTTCATAAAATATGTGTATGACGACGAAAATAATCGTAATGATAGCATTATTAGCATTCCCGTCAGATATTTGAAGTTTTGTCTTATTTCCTTCAGAGCGCAAGCTGTTGGATATAAAATCTCATTTTCATATTTTTCAAAAAATGTGTATTATTTTTTCGACAATGTTTCTTTTCTTTTGCCGCCAACTTGAAGTTTAGATGTGGAATATATAACCATAAACAACAACTTATTCAAGTGCTAAATTGAAATCAAGTTGTTAAACAATGTGAGGATATAACAAAACCGAATACAAACTTTCATGATTTAGAGTTATGAGTAAAACTGGCATTTACAATTAAATTAAAAATTCCCCCTTAACTGTCAAAAACTATATATCTATATACATATATAAAATAGAAAAAAATTTGTTTGTTTGTATGTTACAGATAGACGCCAAAACCGCTGAACAGATCTTAATAAGATTTACACTATATGTCGGGACATGCCCTGAAAGTAACATAGGCTATAAAAACTTTTAAAATTCCGCGTGTATGAGGAGTTATAGCATCAATAGCAAACATACCTCAAAATTGCAGAACATGTAATAAGCGTTTATCTTAAGAACGGTTACAAATACCGTTTTCAAAATTTGCCTGAATAACGAAGGTGTGAATACACACCATCCATGCAAAAAATGAGCATGGTAAGATCAACGTAAAATTCACTTTTTACTGCATTTTAAAAATCAGCATATTGAAAAGTGAAAATGTTTTGTTTGTAGACTCTAAAAATGCTGAAAAGATTTTACTGAGATTTTCACAGAACGTCAAACCATGCTCTGGGAATAACATATGCTATATAACTTCTAAGATTTCCCGAGGATCCGGTGTTATTGCATCGAACGTAATCATAACTCAAAAAGTACGGTTACAGCTACCGACTTCAAACTATTGCTGAGTAACGTGAGTGTAAATACGCATAATTTTTCTATGGGTAGCGGCTTGAAAGTATGGTTGAGTAACATTGTTACAAATACTCATCATCGGATGAGGATATATTTTCGAACGACGAGGATATATTTCGAAATATGTATATATGTATGCATATTGAAATACAAATTTTGTAAAATTGAAAAAAAATACGTTGACAACATAATTTTCCATTTTTGTCTGTTTGTGAAAACATGTTTATTTATTTATTTTGAACAAAATAAAAACAAATTATTTGGATTTCAAAAAAAAAAAAAAACAACTGTGAGGAAAGTAGTAAAGTCAGACTGGGCCGACTATATGTTTCCCTTCACCACTTTGGGAATATTCTACATATGTATCCTATAAGACGTCGCCTTTTTGAAGGAACATTGACATATGTGATCTTAATCTATATATAAACCGACTAACATTAATATTTTGAGAAAAATCCGCTAAAATTTTGCAAAATACATTTTGAATGATATTAGGATTTCCACACATTTTATATCGAACCTTTATGGTTGCATCTCTTCGTAGTTCTTTTTGGACATATTTTGGGCGAAAATTGGCAGCTTATATCTTTAAGTAATTGTCAATTATGGAAAATTCTCAAAATATGTAAATTCTCTGCAATTAATTGGATTGTCAATGCTTTGAATAACTATATATTTACATATATTTTCGTTAGAATTAAATTTAATAATAAGAAATGGAAAAGAGAGAGTAAAATTAATCGCTATAATTATTTGTTCACGTTTTCCATAAAATCAAGATTTATTTAGTTTGAATATGTAAGTTATGTTATGTGAAGAAATTTGCATGGTATGAAAACTTGCTCTCAAATAAAACACAGTAAGACATGGTAAAGTAAAGATTAAGCGGTTCCATTATGTGGAGCCTATACTGAAAACTATACCGGCAATTATGAGCGAAGTTTTGTTACTATTATATTATATTTTGTTACTACTTTCCAGTTACTTTAGGATAACGATGCTTAAAAGCGCACAAAAATTGAACAAATTGTGATATCTGAGCCACTGACAGGAACTTGATCGTGTCTTTAATAGGAAACAACACCAGGAATTTTTTTGAGAAAATTGCCAATACATAGACATATGTTTTTATGTTTTAGTAAAAACGAAAACGTCTATCAAAGCATTTAACACAGTTCAATGATGTTAGTAATTCGCTATATACGATTACAAATACGTCAACAAAATACGAAGGTATTATTGAACATTTTCTTATATTCGGGAAGAATACATTTAAATTGGAATCCTACATGGAGGCAATTCCGCATTACATGCTGTTTGGGTCTAATTATATGTGCCTTTATGGTTCCTCAAATGTACTTTTAATAATGTGAAAAATGTTTGTATGGTGTATTGACTGTACCGATTTCACTCACGTTTTCCTTCGGCTGTTTGTAATTGGGAAGGTTTTTACGAAAAAAATGTTGAGAAAAACGTTAAAAGTCTAGAAATTGGAATAATCGAACGTTGTGTTAGTTACATTTTTTATAACTTAAGAACGTCTAAACCGATTTTGTCGATTCAAAGGACTTATAAATCGTATGCGGTCAGAATAGGAAAATATGCAAACTAATTGTGAGATTACGCCATAATAAATATATTAAGTAATATTTAAAATTCCCCACTTTTTGTATCGTGCTTTAATGTTTAACCCTACGGTCAATAACCAAAAAAGTATACGTAGATCAATAACCGTGGTACATTTGTACCCATCCAAAGATAGCTCTGTAACTCATTAAAAATTTGGACTATCGTGAGGTTTTTTGTTTTAAATTAGTCTATACGGATCTGGTCTAGATGTACGAACTTAAAATTATATATACATACATTAAAATAATATATATTTAAATCCATGCTTAAATGATAATCTATCTAAAACAATCAGAGTAAATTCGTCATAGCTTTCGATTATATACATACATTAAAATAATATATATTTAAATCCATGCTTAAATTATAATCTATCTAAAACAATCAGAGTAAATTCGTCATAGCTTTCGAATGGGTTAAGCTTTTTTAGTTATTTTTTTATTGGGATCTTATTTAGGTGTTTCTCAACCCCTCTGGAAATTTGTGGCTCTAGACAACATGGGGCCATCAGGGCGACTTGTGTAAATCAGAAACTCCCTTGGTTTTCCTTTGGTATTATGTGTGAAAATACCTCAAGGATGATTCTACAAAATTTGATCCAAATATCTCCATTATTAAAAATTTTACTGCAATTTTATTCAAAAAAAAAAAAAAAAAAAAAAGGAACAAATGTACCCGGTTATTGACCGTAGGGTTAAATAAATTGTTGGTTTTTAAGACATATTCTTTTTTGAGTTAATTAGATCAAAACTTCTAATTTCATAAAATATGTGTATGTTCTACTACTAATTATGCGAAAATTAACATCGACGAAAATAATAGTAATGATAGCATTATTAGTATTCCCGTCAAATAATTCAGGTTTTGTATTATTTTCTAGAGCCCAAGCTGTTTGATATGAAATCTCATTTTCATATTCGTCAAAAAGGTTTATTATTTTTATACCCTTCACCACACTGTGGTACGGGGTATTATGTCTTTGTGCATATGTTTGTAACAGGCAAAAGGAAACGAGATAGGCACATGGTTCCTTTTGAGAATATGCATAGAATCACTTTCTAAGTCGATTTATGCATGTCCGTCCGTCCGTCTGTCTGTCTGTCTGTCCATGTATTTTTGTGAGCAAAGTACAGGTCGCATTTATGATCCGAATTGGATGAAATTTGGCACAGCTACTTTTTTAGCCCAAGGACGAATCATATTTAAATTGGGAAAAATCGGTTCAGATTTAGATATAGCTCCCATATATATATTTAACCGATTTAATGTAAACGGTCCCTATATATCTTTCGATTTGCACGAAATTTGGTACAGCATAATGAATTAGGTCTAGAATGATGTCTGCAAGTTTCGTGAAAATCGGTCAAGATTTAGATATAGCTCCCATATATAGTCTCGTCCGATTTCATGTAAATAGTGCCCCAAAGTCCCTATATATCTTTCGATTTGCACGAAATTTGGCATAACGTACTGAATTAAGCCTCGAGTGGTGTCTGCCAAGTTTCGAGAATATCGGTCCAGATTTAGATATAGCTCCCATATATAGTTTCGTCCGATTTCATGTAAATGGTGCACCAAAGTCGCTATATATCTTTCGATTTGCACGAAAGTTGGTACAGCCTAATCATTTAGGTCTAGAATGATGTCTGCCAAGTTTCGTGAAAATCGGTCCAGATTTAGATATAGCTCCCATATATAGTTTCGTCCGATTTCATGTAAATGGTGCACCAAAGTCGCTATATATCTTTCGATTTGCACGAAATTGGGCATAACGTACTGAATTGAGTCTAGAATGATGTCTACGAAGTTTCGAGAAAATCGTCCGATTTCATGTAAATGGTGCACCAAAATCCCTATATATATTTCGATTTGCACGAAATTTGGCATAACGTACTGAGTTGAGCCTAGAGTGATGTCTGCCAAGTTTTGAGAAAATCGGTCCAGATTTAGATATAGCTCCCATATATAGTTTCGTCCGATTTTATGTAAATGGTGCGCCAAAGTCCCTATATATCCTTCGATTTGCACGAAATTTGGCATATCGTAATGAATTACGTCTAGAATGATGTGTGTTAAGTTTACTGAAAATCGGCCCAGATGTAGATATAGCTCCCATATATAATTTTGTCCGATTTAATGTAAATGTTGCACCAAAGTCCCTATATATATTTCGATTTGCACGAAATTTGGTATTGCGTAATGAATAAGGTCTAGAATTATGTGTGTTAAGTTTCGTGAAAATCGGTTCAGATTTAGATATAGCTCCTATATATTTTTTCTTCCGAGTGTGTGTAAATTGTGCACTAAAGACCCAAAGTTTGTCTGATTTCCACACAATTGGTACAATGAACTGTAGTTACTATAATACATTTCCTTTACATTGCTTTATATAATTTTGTCCCATTGTAAGAAGCAACCCTATATCTGACCAAATGAAAACTTTAGTGTAGGTTACAGAATGACATGTTTATGGATCCATTTTCATGTTAATGGTCCTTCAAAAATTCGACGTCTGTTATGATTCATCTGTTGAATATACCCAAAGTGGTGAAGGGTATCATATAGTCGGCCCCGTCCGACTTTACTGCTTTCCTTACTGGTTTCGACAATGTTTCTATCTTTGCCGTCAACTTGAAGTTTGGATGTGGACCTATGTAACCTTAAACAACACCTTATTCAAATGTTAAATTAAAATCAAGTTGCTAAAAATGTGAAAATATAAAAAATCCGATTACAAAATTTCACGATTAGTGTTAAGAGTAAAACTGGCATTTACAATTAAAAGACGGTATACGGCGTCAACATTGGCCAAATTTTCCCACTTAACTGTCAAAATATATATATAGAAAATATATCAAGTATATACAAATCGTTAACGGCAATCTGAAAACTAATTGACAATTTGTTTAAAAGTGAAATATACCTACAACAAGCAGAAACCACTAAATTTCTATGTCAAATCAAAATTTTTTCGAGTTATATACTGATTTCAATATAAAATTCAAAAGGACAGTGGACATGAACAAAATGTTATTGTAATTAAGAATCCTTCTTGAAGGGACAAATAAGATAATGTTAAAACATTGGAGTTTTAATTGATTGTAAAAAATTGACATATTTTGAGAATTTTCCATAAATGACAATTACTTAAAGATATTATACGCTGCCAATTTTCGCCCAAAATATGTCCAAGAAAAACTACCAAGAGATGAAATCATAAAGCTTCGATATAAGATATGTGGAAATGCTAATATTTTGCAACATTTTCGCGGATTTTTCTGAGTTAGTATACATTTTTTTGGCACCATTTTTATATATACATATATAAGATTTGACAAGAAACAATTAATTTTCGACTGCATTTCCATATTGAAATTGCCTAATTCAGTATAAATTCAGTTTGATTTTGTGCATTAACAACACATAAAAATGAGGATAATGTACAAGTTAATTTGAATTAAGGCTGTTAATGCAAATTAAGGCTGTTGTCTCTCTAGGCTATTAGGTTGTATATCGACTTATTTATTTCTGATTGTAATGTGAATGCCAAATTTACACTTGAATTGGTAACACGTAAAACAATTTACTAAAGCATTTTTCAAAGTAGTTGTTATTGGCTAAAAGTCGAGAGTAATGCAAATATATTAACTAGAATAAAACACATAGATTATTGGAGTTTCTAGTGTAGATTTATTACTGTATTGCAACATTATGGGTCGGAAGTTTCGTTGATTGCATCTTAGACCGAACGGAATTTGTAACTCTCATAAATCGTGCTGTTTAAAAAAAAAAAAAAAAAAAAAAAAAAATACACAAGCTATACCCCATTTTCCGATTGGATGTTTCGACGTTTACCAATCGGCAACGTGTATTATAATGAAGACTTGTAACTTTGTATATATATATTTGAAGTCTTAACAAATAGGAAAATTTAATTAACATTATTTGCTGTTGCTGTTTTGCTGTTGTTATCTATAATTAGAGAAAAGTGCTTATTTCCGACGGCTGCACTACAGGTAATTTGCCTATTTTTGAAGCAAAAATTAATAATAGCGGTTTTAAGCGATTTTTTGACTTTATAAATGATTTATATGTACAAGAAAGAGAAAACGCAGATTTCCTCAGTAGAAACCGGATATAACGAACAACGGTTATAAGCAACTACACATACAACGAACAAAGCTAATTCTTTCTCATATATTTTCATTAGTTGTCTTATACACAACAAACGGTTAAAAACGATTAGGGTAGTAAGTTAAAAAATTTCGACCCGCGATTAGATTTTTAAAACAATAAATATTACAATGTCGTAAGTTTTTTGCAGAATGCATTAATAACGATTAATTCAGTTTCCATTTATACTTAAAGTTATTCATATGTAAAAGTGAGATAAAACCATGCTTACTACAGTCGAACGCGATTATAGTTAACACTGGATATACTGAACAACATTTTTTCATATGTCACTTTTTTATTTTTAATCAATCCTGAAAAAAATAAATTTTTTATGGTTTATATTCTATGGGGAACTCAAGCCTGCCATTTCCTCTTCTCCACTTTTTAGATATTTTCTCATAATCTTTACTTCGACAACCCATTTGCGGTTTACTATTCACGTTATTTATTTTGTAATCATAATTCGAGAGTATTCGTTTTTTCGGGGAAAAGTTCTTCCTATGACATTTGGTCCATCTTGACAAATGCATGCAAAATAACCTAATTTCTTTTTTTTATTTCGACGTATTTTCGGTCCATATTGTTTGTATTGCCAACAACAATATGTTTCTTTGCTTTTATTTCATCAAACCAAATATGAAAAATGTTATTGTTTTTTATTCTGAACTTATATATCATGAAAAACGCAAAAAATCACAATTTGAAATCTATTAGAATCAATTTAGAAAGCTTTCATTAAAATATTTCAGTTGTCAAAAGATCAGACAAATTTAAACATTTTAGTAAAAGTCTATCTAAAATGACGTAGGTTTAAAAAATAAACACATTTCTTTTATTACACTCAACTATGTAAATTTTGAATCGCTACACAAACGTATTAACAAATATAAATAAACAGCACACACCTCCGCCAATACCCTCCATGTTCAATTTTTATGTTTATGCTTTGCATTTAGCGGTTTCAAACCTTTTAAAATACGCCTTACATTTTAAAACAATTTTATGTCTTCAATTTTATTTTCAAAGGGTAGAGTTTGGCCACGATTTGCACTCTTACAGAATCATAATTTTTGATATGTTTTCTTTATAATGCCATCAAAAAAGATATTATTTTCCAAAATTGTAAGAATGACTTTTCCATTTTAGTTTTGCGCAATATGGCGTTTTCTACCCAGAGTCCCCACTTTTTTCCACAACATGGCGTTTTCTACACAGACTCCCCATTGTCACTGGAAAATCGAGAAAATCCGTTTAGCAAAGTTTTTTCTTCGGCATAAGGTGTATATATTCTGAAAGTACATTTCGAGACCTTTCAATTGATGTGGGTATCAATACTGCATCCATTTTAGTTTTTGCGCAATATGGCGTTTTCTACACAGAGTCCCCACTGTCACTGAGACTTGCAAGGAAAATCGAGAAAATCCGTTAGGCGAAGGTTTGTTTTTCGGCATATGGTGTATATATTCTGAAAGTACATTTCGAGACCTTTCAACTGATGTGGGTCCATCGCGCAAAAATTAATAAAATTGCGGAGCTATGAAATTAAAAGACAAAACAACAATTACTTTTCTCTCTCTTTGAAATGGGACTTACATATTTTTTTATACCCTACACAACTATGTTGTCAGGGTATTATAGCTTTGTGCAGCCCCAAAAGTTTTGTAACGCCGCGAAATATTGGTCCTAGACTCACCTTTAAGTATACCGATCGTCATATCTCGACTAGCTGAGTCGATCTAGACATGTGTGTCCGTCCGTCCGTCCGTCCATTATAATTTGTAAACACGATACAGGCCACAGTTATGGACCCATCTTCACGAAATTTTGCATGTATGTTGGGTTCTGGCCAATGAAGACCCCTATTGTTTTTGGAAAACATCGGTTAATATTTAGGGGATGAAATGGACCAAATACTAAATTTTTGTCGGTTTTTTCTGGTCGCTCCAGAGGCCGCAATAATGGCCCGAACGTCGTAAAATTTTCCATGGAGCCATGCCTGTTTTTAAAGAGATCGGTCAATATTTAGCGGGTCAAATGGACCCTGACTTTTGTGTGAAAAATGACAAAATTTGTATTCTATAGCGTATATATTTACCCCTGAAGGACATAGATCCGAGAAGTTTATATTATATCCAAGAGGAGTGGTTGACCTTTAAATTAATACCAATTATATTGTTGTATGTGCCCGGATGTGGGAGTTACACCTAAATATTTACAGGTATCTCCGTATTCCTATATTATTTTGTAACCCATTATCACTCTAGAGTGCGGAACTATAGAGCTGATCGCTTTGAAATGTTCCATGAGGTTCCAGTTATGGTCAAGGACAACGCCTATAATTTTCGGTGATGATCAGATAATAATTTTGGAATGAAGTGGACCGAAAACTTAATTTTTTGTGCTATTTACTTCTAATCGGGCAAGAGGGTTCAGAATATTCACCGAAATATTGCCC
>NW_026888681.1:0-11914 GCF_032173495.1 Musca vetustissima
TTAAAGGAATAATGGACGACGAAGATGAGAAAAAAATACGTTACAAAAATCTTAACTCCCCCATTGTTAAGCGTAACAAATTTTGAGCTCTTGGGCATCGAATTACACTTGCTCATCATTGTCCGCACACACACACACACACATAGACAACTCAAAGGATCCCTGATGGGCACATCGGAGTAATAGAAAAAAATACGTTACTTTTTTTTCCTTACAATTCCATCGATTTTGTTGTTATTTCTATGGCCAAAATGGAAAAGGATATCCTTGAAACAAGTGGTGGGCGTCCTACATTGTTGAGCCGTTGCAAGGACACTTGAACAAATAATTTTTGTAGATTTATTATTGTAATCCTAGCAAAGATTTGTAACGTATTTTTTGAGATTTCTATTGTTTGTGATGTTGTTGTTGTTGCTGGCTCATTAAATTTTTTGTAACGTATTTTTTCGATCTCCTTACCGAACAAGTGAAGATGTAATTTTTGTAACGTATTTTTTCTTCTAATTGTTCTTCTTAAAGGACATGATTTTTTGTAACGTATTTTTTTCCAGAGGGAGTTTTTTGTTGTAGTCATTTTTGTAACGTATTTTTTCTGGACGTTTATTTTTTGTGTGGTCAAAGACAATAGTGTCGAACGTGATTCAAATGTCTATTTTTTGGTAATGATAGGAGGGAATGGTCGGTGCTCTGTTATGAATAGATAAATGTCAAGCAGGGCGACAGTTGTGGAATTAGGGTAATTTATTTTGTAACGTATTTTCTCTTGTATTGAATTAAAACACAACATTTTGTAACGTATTTTATTAAAAAAAAAACAATCGATACAAAAATCGGTTACATTTATTCAGATACCAATAAGGCCAGGATTAAAGAAAACCAGTAAGGAAAGTAGTAAAGTCGGACGGAGCCGACTATATGATACCCTTCACCACTTTGGGTATATTTAACAGATGAATCCTAACAGACGACGCTTTTTTGAAGGACCAATAACATGAAAATGGATCCATAAACATGTCATATGTAAATAAAGTTAAAGAAAATATAAATCCGGGTGTCCGATTGGATAAACATGATTTACGATTTACTAAAAATCTGACGAAGAAAAATATATAAGATATATCGAAATCTAAACCGATTTCATCAAAATTTGTCACAGGTTAAGTTATACTAATTTCAGTATGTTTTGTGCATATTGGCCACATTTGAGTTCTTGGTGCATCATGTACTTACAATCGGGAGAAAATATATATAGGAGATCTATACAAATCTATAAATCTGAACCGATTTTCAGGAAACTTAGCATACATAATTTTAGACCTAATTCTGTACGCTCTGCCAAATTGTGTGGCAAATCAAAAGACCTATGTAGGGACTTAGTACTACATTTACATTAAAAATATATATAGTAACTATATATAAATTTGGACCGATTTTCAGGAAACTTAACACACATGACTCTAGGCCTAATTTAGTACGCTATGCAAAATTTCGTGAAAATCGAAGGATATAAAGGGACTTTGGTACACCATTTACATTAAATCGGGCGAAAATATATATGGGAGCTATATCTAAATCTAGACCGATTTTCAGGAAACTTAACACATATCATTGTAGACCTAATTCAGAACCCCGTTCCAAATTTCGTGCAAATCGAATGATATGTAGAGACTTTGCTGCACCATTTACCTTAAATCGGACGAAAATATATATAGGAGCTATATCTAAATCTGAACGATTTTCACGAAACTTAGCTCACATCATTCTACACCTAATTCAGTACACTATACCAAATTTCGTGCAAATCGGAAGATATATATTGACATTGGTGCACCATTTACATTAAATCGGACGAAAATATATATGGGAGCTATATCTAAATCTGGACCGATTTTCGAAAACTTAACACACATCGTTCTAGACCTAGTTCAGTACGCTGTGCCAAAATTCGTGCAAATCGATAGATAGATAGATAGATATATAGGGACTTTGGTACACCATTTACATTAAATCGGGCGAAAATATATATGGGAGCTATATCTAAATCTGAACCGATTTTCAGGAAACTTAACACACATCAACCTAAGCCTAATCCATTACGCTATGTCAAATTTCGTGCAAATCGAAAGATATATAGGGTATTTGGTGGACCATTTACATTAAATCGGACGAAAATATATATGAGAGCTATATCTAAATCTGGACCGATTTTCAAGAAACTTAACATACATGACTCTAGGCCTAATTCAGTACACTATACCAAATTTCGTACAAATCGAAATATATATAGGGTATTTGGTGGACCATTTACATTAAATCGGACGAAAATATATATGAGGGCTATATCTAAATCTGGACCGATTTTCAAGAAACTTAACATACATGACCCTAGGCCTAATTCAGTACACTATACCAAATTTCGTACAAATCGAAATATATATAGGGACTTTGGTACACCATTTACATTAAATCGGGCGAAAATATATATGGGAGCTATATCTAAATCTGAACCGATTTTCAGGAAACTTAACACACATCAACCTAAGCCTAATCCATTACGCTATGTCAAATTTCATGCAAATCGAAAGATATGCTGTGCTAAATTTCGTGCAGATCGAAAGATATATAGGGACTTTGGTTCATTATTTACATTAAATCGGGCGAAAATATATATGGAAGCTATATCTAAATCTGGACCGATTTTCACGAAACTTGGCAGACATCACTCACATTCAGTACGTTATACCAAATTGCGTGCAAATTTAAAGATATATAAGGCCTTTGGTGCCGAAAATATATATGGGCGCTATACCTAAATCTGAAGCGATTTTTCCCAA
Organism: Musca vetustissima; assembly: GCF_032173495.1. Classification (NCBI taxonomy): domain Eukaryota; kingdom Metazoa; phylum Arthropoda; class Insecta; order Diptera; family Muscidae; genus Musca; species Musca vetustissima. The sequence goes on from NW_026888681.1 coordinate 2,835, forward strand.
TTTCAATAGGGTTCGTCCTTAGGCCAAATAAATGAGCTGTGCCAAATTTCATCCAATTCGGATTATAAATACGACCTGTACTTTCGTTACAATTTAACACCAACAGACGGACGGACATGCCTAAATCGACTCAGAAATTGATTCTATGCATATTCTCAAAAGGAACTATGGGTCTATCTCATTTCCATTTGTCTGTTACAAACATATGCACAGGAACATAATACCCTGTACCACAATGCGGCGAAGGGTATAAAAACCTACTCCTTACTAATGGCTGAAACAAATTCTTAAAAAATTTACGCCTTACTAAGGTTTGAATACAATTCTGTGTAAAAATCCACGCCTTACTAAAGCTTGAAAAACATTTCTTTTAAAAAATCCACACCTTATCTAGGCTTGAAACCAGTGAGCGGAGCAGTATAATCGGACGGGGCCGACCATATGATACCCTACATAACTTCCACGAAAATCAAACTTTCTGTGATTCTATGTTCTGAGCTTGGGCAATATTTCGCAATACTTGCATCCTCTTGACCGACTAAAGGTCAATAAATATTTCTAATATTCAGCACAGCCCTTCAAATTACTTGTCCAGATCCCCGTCACCGTGTGTTGTTTTGATGTTCGGTTTTCAATTGTGGCCTATAGACCGACACGAAAAAACACCAAAAATTAAGTTTTCGATCCCAATATTATTATCTGATCATCACCGAAAATTATCGGCGTTGTCCATGACCATTACTGGAACCTCATAGTACATTTCAAAGCGATCAGCGCTATATTTCCGCTATCTAGTGTGGTAATGGGTTACTAAATAATATATGAATACGTAAATAGTTAAGTGTAACTGTAAATATTTAAGTGTAACTCCCACATCCATGTACTCGACAATATAATTGGTATCAATTTAAAGACCAATCTCTCCTCTTAAATATAAATTGACCGATGTTTATCGAAACAGCTATACTTATTCTTTGGCCCAATCCCCTTATCTGTTAAAAAAATCAGACAAAAATAAAGTATTTGGTCCATTTCATCCCCTAAATATTAACCGATCTTTATCAAAAAGAACCCATGCTACATGCAAAATTTCGTGAAGATTGGTCCATAACTGTGGCTTGTATCGTGTTTACAAATTTTAATGGACGGACGGACACACATGTCTAGATCGACTCAGCTAGTCGAGATATGACGATCGGTATACTTAAAGGTGGGTCTAGGACCAATATTTCGCGGCGTTATACCCTACACATAGTTGTGTAGGGTATAAAAATATTCTTTTAAAAATTCACGTCTTATTAAGGCTTGACAAATTATTCTTTAATAAAATTCACGCCTTACGGTAGCTTCAATAATATTCTTTAAAAAATCCACTGCTTATTGTGGCACGAAACAATATTCGTTAAATATCCACGACTTATTGTGGATTGAAAAAATATTCGTTTCAAAATCTAGGCATGGATGGGGGCTTTAAAATTATTGTGAAATTCTAATTTATTGGATATTTTTCATACAATAATTATTTCTATTTTCCAAGGAACAATTTTCTTCACTCTAACATTATTAGATGGCTATCTACATCTGATGTATTACCTCTATATTTACTTAGACAAATTTAATTGTAAATCCAAATTCTTGAGAATAATAAAATTCAAAATATTTTATCCTTCATCAATACCCAAATATCCCTTCAAATCACCAAAAATTCATTGAAAGAGACATGAAGAGGAAATTAAAAAATAAATTACAAATACCACATATCAACAAAATTCCTGTACTTTTGATATCTTTGTTTAGGTAGCCCACCAAAGGAGTGACTTAAGCCACCAAGAGTTCGACCCACCAAATAACGCCCTTTACACAAAGATTTTGTGTATAGGCCATCGATATGAATGTGATTCCCAAACACTTGAACAAATTAAATTCTTTGCGTATTAAATACGAAATTTTCTGAGAATCCTGGTTTACCTCTATTGTCGAATGATTTTCGAATGGAGGGCACTGGCAGTGAAACAAATGAAAGAACCATTACTTATGGTTACACCTACCCATAGCTTTTTTTCTCATCTTCGACCACACCAAAATTATGTTTTTTCGCTTAAGGATGGATGATATGGCCAAGAAAGGAACGAGAATTGGAAAAAAGTTAAGTCGTTCATAACAATACAAAAAAGAAAAGAATGGAAACATGTAATCAGGATTACATGACCATCAAAACCTACCACAAAATCAACAAATTCGAACGCATACATACTCTCTCTCCCTGGGGCTTCCAGTCGACAAGCAACGCCCTAAATTTAATTTCATCTCCACGCTCAACACACAAAATTCATGTCTGGATTTATGGTCAGTTATTTTTTTTTCATTTTTTGATTACCATTTTCATCATTTCGTTCCGTTAACCGGTCACAATACCTGTTCAATTTGTGATCCTTTCGTAACGAAATGTTCTTATTTTTTGTGTGTGTTTTGAATTTAATATGAAAATCCGTATCCGTATCTTTGTGTCAAATCTTCATCGTTGGAAGAAAGATACAGACGAAAGAAAAATTGTCTCGATTTATAGGGTAACGCCCACAGAAAGTGATAAGGAAATGACCGATACAAAAATAAAAATTTTACAAAAATAAAATTCATTTAAAACTATCATAAAAAATTGTTTCAGACAAGAAAGGGCTAAGCTGAATTTATGATGTGACCGTTAAGATTTTTGTTTGGCCATCACTGATAAGATTAAAAGATAATTTATTACGTCAACGACTAAAACAATGGTCGAAAAGGAGCTACCGTTTCCAACACACGTGTTCGGCTGGGAATGAAATATCCTATAATATAAAAAATATCGAAGGAAACACAAAGTTATCCTCAATTAAACATCAATTCATAAAAAAATATTTTTTTAAAAATCTACGCCTTGATTAGGTCGAACAAAAAATATGCTTTAAGAACTCCTCGCCTTATTGTGGCTTGGAAAATTATTTCTTAAAAGTCTACGCCTTGATTAGGTCACAAAAAATATGCTCTAAGAACTCCAAGCCTTATTGTGGCTTAAAAAAATATAATTTTAAAAATCCACGCCATATGTTAGCTTGAATAAATATTCTTTTAAAAATCCACCCTTTATTGTGGCTTGAAAAAATATTCTTTTGGAAATCCTCTCCTTATTGTGGCTTTAAAAAACATTCTTTTGAAAATCCACGCCTTATAGTGGCTTAAAAAATAGTCTTAAAACCAGTGAGCGGAGCAGTATTGTCGGACGGGGCCGACCATATGACCAACTTCGACGAAAATCTAACTTTCTATGGTTCTATATTCAGAAATTGGGCAATATTTCGCGATATTTGCACCCTGTAGATCGACTAGATGTCAACAAATATTTCTAATATTCAGTAGACGAGGGCTGTGTTTCCAGATTCTCTTAACCGTGGGTTATGTTGTGATATTGAGATTTTAATTGTGGTCTATAGATCGTGTCGAGAAAAAAATACAAAAACATGTTTTCAGTCCACTTCATCATTATTATCTAATCATCACCGAAAATTATAAGCGTTACTCTTGACCATACCTGAAACATCATAGAATATTTCAAAGCGATCAGTGTGGTAATGGGTTACGAACTAATATATGTATACCAAGTACACGTAAATGTTTAAGTGTAACTCCCACATCTGAGTACATATGACCATATAATTGGTATCAATTTAAAGGTCAACCACTCCTCTTGGATATACTATCAACTTTTCGGATCTATGCCATTCAGGAGTAAAAATACACGCCATAGAATACAAATTTTGTAATTTTTCACACAAAAGTGAGGGTCCATTTGACCCGCTAAATATTGACCAATCCTTATTAAAACAGGCATGCTTATTCTTTGGCCCAATCCCCTTCTTCCAGTTAAAAATCGTGATGTTCGGGCCATAATTGCGACCTCTGGAGCGACCAGAAAAAGGGGAAAAAATTAAGTATTTGGTCCATTTCAACCCCCAAATATTAACCGATCTTTACCAAAAACAATAGGGATCTTTATTGGCCAGAACCCATCCTACATGCAAAATTTCGTGAAGATTGGTCCATAACTGTGGCCTGTATCGTGTTTACAAATTATAATGTACAGACGGACGGACGGAAGGACACACATGTCTAGATCGACTCAGCTAGTCGAGATATGACGATCGGTATACTTAAAGGTGTAGATTAAAGGTCTTAAAGGTCTAAGACCAATATTTCGCGGCGTTACAAACTCTTGTGGCTGCACAAAGCTATAATACCATGACAACATAGTTGTGTAGGGTATAAAAATATTTTAGAAAGCCTTTTTGGCCACATGCACGAGCTGCCATATTTTCAACTGTTGCTTCCCTCCATTGACACTCTCTAATGATATTTGTATTTTTCAGCCATAGCAATACTTCGCTTGCCCCTTTTAATCTAGAATCCATAAAATATTGTGGCATTAAGCCTTCCTTAAATGCTGGTCCCTTCCGCAGGCTTCATTACAGTTAATCCTTCCTCATATGTGTACTCACATTGTTTGCTTGGTTGTTCGTAATGTTACACCCTTTTTGAAAATAAAAGACGGCATTTTTTCCAAAATATTTTAATCTTTCCCCGTATGGCTCCTAAAAACCTGGGTTTTTCTAAGGGATTTCTGTTTCGTCCTCTGATTACAATGAATAGGCAGGAACGTATCAGGGTTCTCCTGAATAAACATATTATAAAATATTAAGTCACTGGATTTTTTGAGTTATGACAACGGAAGGCTTAACCTTACATAAATGTCTGCTTAAATTCTCTTCCAAAAGAAAAGTGAACGGAAGGGAAGTCTGCTTGCCACAGGTCTTTTATTGATGTTACGTGGATTTTGGGTGGAAATTCCCTAAATATGACTTTTGGTTTAGGGAAATATACAAAATATTATTGAAACAAATTTTGTTTTCGTAGAAAACACCTTTTAGGATTTTATTATGGTGGTTAGTAACGGATTTTCGATTTAAAGGATTGTCAGATTGATTTATTAAAACTATTTGCCAACTCTAATGATATTTGTGTAGGAATGTGGGTACTTAGGAAAATATTGGTAGATGTTGGGTTGAAAACAAAAATATTTATGAAAAAGTTATTGGATTGATAGCAAAAACAATAATTTACCCAGGATTTAACTGCCTATATATGACTAAAAAAAATATTTATAAATAGGCGATTAAAATGAAAATATATTAAACTTAGTTTCTAATGTAGAATAGTCATTAATTGCCTCAATGTTCCCTGTATGAACCCATACATCCACATGAATTGTATTTGAGATTCCATAAACTCGCCATAATTCCTATCGGTTTTACGTTTGTCGGAGCCTTCTGTGGTTCAAGTATGACACGTCGTGAAAAATTTATACGCACTCCGATCTAATATATTTTCAAAACTTGCTAGTATTACTTTAAATCTTATAGGGCTCCATTCTCCCTATTGGTAGATCGCAATAGATTTTTTCATCTGTTATCTTAAATTGGGCTCATTTTTTCCTTAGTCCATAATGAAATTTCGAATAATTTTTACTAAAGTTGTCATGATCAAAGTAGGTATAGAACGCCCTTATACAAACAAAATCCGTGATTCATCATAGCATCTAAGTGATCTGGAGACATAGTCATCTACCATCAAAAATACTTCCCATAACTAGGTTATTGGTTTCTCTCTTAGCTGTAGTCACTGAATGCAAGGTCTTCAAAAGCTGCATTATTTTAAAAGTTCGGAGTAGAATCTGCTCACAATTTCACAATATAAAATTACAATTTTAGTTTATGGGGAAAAATATTTAATTGAGTAAATTTATATCATTGTGGTTACTATAGGTCCTGTATTACTTTCGGTGAACTGATTTTCCATAGAGACACAATAAGAAATTATGACCTTAAGGGCAGTAGGTATCCTTCCACATTCCTCCTACAATATTCTTTTATTTTTAACAAATAATCCACAACTATTTCTTTATCATTGTAGGAGTAGTTTTTGTACTGACTTTCGCCCTCCTGATTACCTATCGTCTTGCAGTCACTAGAAGTTATGCCAAGAACTGCAACTGAAATTCTCCCTTACTCCTTCCAGCAGTATTTTATTTCTTTCTCTGAATTACTGACTTAATCACCTATTCCGTTACATTACTTTACACCACAATGCAAAGAAATCCTCATAGCCTAACTCCTTACAATGCTACACAATCATTACATGGTTTTTAATCTCTAATCATTTCCGTGGAAAAATATTATCCCTTCACAACAAAATTTTACTTCCTCGGAAAAATGATTAAAATTTGTTGATAGTTAAGTGTAAAATCACACAACTGCCAAATCAAAATATTTTCATATTGGGAAAAAGGCAAGAAAAATTGGGTGTAACATTACCAATGGCAAAATAAACAAAGGGTTACTGTGAATTTGTAAAATCGTTCGGTAGGAGGGTGTAACATTATCCAAACAATGGGAAAACAAACAATTTCAGTGGAAGGTGTAAAGTTATGAAGGCGATAATGGCAACAAAAATATGAATATGATGTGACAATAGCCTAACAAACAGTCAGTTAAGAATTTAAAAAATTTCAGGGAAGGGATATTTTCATGGAAATTATTAATGGTTAGCCAAAACCTGAAAATCATATTCTTTGTGGTGTTAGTTCAAGAGAAGAACCTATTGGCGTCTGCAGAAGATTATAATTGTTTAAAAAAATAAGAAGATTTGTCTAAAAAAAGTGATTCTTACTTAGAAGGTTGAAGAATATTATTTCTGAATTCTAATAGGGAGTTCCTAAGAAACTCCTATAGACTATTGGGATATATAGGTCTTCAGTTAAATACAAATAGCTAATAAAATAAATAGCTAATAATATCTATGGAAGGTGGTGACTAACTTTTACAAGCCAGTCCCCATATGTATAAAATCTAAAATTAGTAGAGAGAAGAATATGAATAGGGCCCTCTCTATGATATTATTTAGGTTTCCAATCTGTTCTGGCAGTTCCATAAATATTTTGCCTTCATAAAACTTTTACCCATAACCAAAACAAAATTTCCCCTAAGCCATCAAATAAGTACTGACATATGTACACAAATATAATAAATCATTAATAAATCAATCTGACAATCCTTTAAATCGAAAATCCTTTACTAACTACCATAATTAATCCCTAAAAGGTTTTTTTCCCGGAAAACAAAATTTATTTAAATAATATTGGTAGATTTTCCTAAACCAAAAGTCATATTTAAAGAATTTCCTCACAAATCCTCCTTACATCAATGAAAGACCTGTGGCAAGCAGACTTCCCTTCCGTTCACCTTTTTTTCTCGAACACAATCTAAGCAGACATTTATGTAAGGTTAAGCCTTCCGTTGTCATGACTCAAAAAATCGGTGACTTAATATTTAATAATATGTTTATTCAGGAGAATCCTGATACATTGCTGCCTTTTTGTTGTAATCAGGGGAAAGAAGAGAAATCCCTTAGAAAAACACTGGTTCTTAGGATCCATTCAGGAAAAGATTAAAATAGTTTGAAACATTATTTCGGTTTTTTTTTATTTTCAAAAAGGGTGTAACATTCCGAGCAACCAAACAAACAATAAGGGTACACATATGAGGATGGATTAACTGTAATGAAGCCTGCGGAAGGGACCAGCATTTAAGGAAGGCTTAATGTCACAATATTTTATGGAACTAGATTAAAAGGGCAAGCGAAGTATTGCTGTGGCTGAAAAATACAAATATCATTATGGAGTGTGTCCGGAGGAAAGCAAAAGTTGAAAATATTTCAGGTTATTTATGAGACCAAAAATGGTATCTTCAAAAAAATTATTCGAAAATGAAAGGCTCCATTTGAGTAAAAAATATGCATCGGAAGGAGTAAATTTCTATTAAATATTTATCAGTGAAAAATTGTGTAATATCCAAGTAATATTATGGATATAGTAGAATTCGCTTAATAGTACTCAAAGCCACCTTCCATGGGTATATGGAAATTTGTTCCCAATAGACCTCTCATTGGTGTCTGATAGTTTATTATTTGAATTATCAAGGACTTTAAAAAATATTTTCTCAATGATAATTATTTTTGTTTCAAAATTTTCCGAATTGGATGAGAGATTATTTGGCATCTGTGGACAACGAAGTGACTGAGTATGGCAGCCATCCAGTTTTTGTTTATAAGCCTAGAATTAGTTCATGATAAAATTGAAGAAAATGTACTTTCGGTGGCAAATAAGAGGACTGATTTTTAAATATTACAGCCAGCTTCCTTAATTGTTATTATTAGGTAATGTATTGTTTATTATTCAACTGAAGACATATTTTCCTTGGTAGACCTATGGTAATATTTTCTAAAGACAATATTGTCTAAGCTTATGGGAACTGTAAATGTGTCAAACATTGACTTTGGTATTGTTATAAAAATTCATTTTTTTCATAATTTCCTAGTAGAATAGTTACCAACTGTGGACAGATGAAGTGGCTGACTATGGCAGCTACCTAGCATTGTTATATTAGCCTATGATTACTGTATGATTCAGTTGAAGACAATTTGACTTTCTGTGAGCAATAGGAGGACTGAATTTAAGTGCTATAACCACCTTCCAAGGGCATTAGTAGCAAGTATATTATTCCAATATAGAAATGTTTTCCTCGGTGAACAAAGGTTGCTATTTTTCCTACACAAGGTTATGGAGTCTGACTGTAAAAGTATCAAACACCCACTTTAGACTCATTAGCCCTAGGCAAATGTCTTCATAATTTCCTAGTAGAATTATTACTAACTTCCTACAATGAAATGGCTGAATATGATAGCCACCTACCATTGGTTTATTAGCCTAGGATTAATACAAGATTCATTTGAAGCCAATTTTACTTTCAGTGGGCAAAATGGGGACTGACTTTAAATGTCACAACCACCTTCCATGGGTATTATTAGCTAATTTTTGGTATATAACTCAAATGAAGTCATAGCTTCCTCAAGTAACAAATTCCGGTATTTTTCTCCACACAATATTGTCTAAGGTTATAGGTGTTCTCTAGAAACACCCTTTGACTTTCTGAAAA
>NW_026888682.1:0-118628 GCF_032173495.1 Musca vetustissima
CATTCAAGAACAATAACAAAATAACAATGGCAAACAATAAAGTAACTGCAGAATAACAAAAACAATAAAGAAAATAAAAAATAAAAAAATATTGTATTGTGGAAAATACTACATACAACAATCATAAAACATAATACAACAACAACAGCAAGAATAAGTTCGCACATAATGTATGATAGCCATAACCGACAATAACAATGAACTTAAAATATTTTCCACTCTCTGGTAAGGTTCAACAGACAGTTCAACAAAGTGGAATAAAAAAAAAACAGAGGAAGCTTTTTCTTCCCTCTTTTTTCTATCGAACATAACGAACCGACAATGAGGCTAATAACAGGATAACATGCTTTTTGATATGAAAGCTTTAATGTATTTTCTGTAAAGAGAGCAGACATTGTTGCTCTCTGGTAGACTTTTTAAAAATGTTCTTCAGCATAGAGTAGAATATTTTCCCTTAAAACGAAAAAAAGCTTTTTCATTACATGTCTCTTGAACAGCTTCTCTCTGCTATGTTCTGCTCTTATTTTGACTTTGTAACTTTTGATGTAAATTATTTGGGTTTTTGATTTACAATCTCAAAGCTCCGACTAAAAATAAAAAAATAATAATAAATAACGGCTAATTTGCCTGCTTGATTTATAGCGCACTGGTTAAAAATATTTTTGGGTGGAATATCTAAAAATTACTCTTTAAGAAACAAAAATAGGCGTGGATTTTTTAAAGAATATTTTGTTTGAAGAGACCAGAAAAGGCGTGGATTTTTTTTAAAGAATATTTTTTTGAAGAGACCAAAAAAGGCGAGGATTTTTTAAAGAAGTTTTTTTTGAAGAGACCAAAAATGGCGTGGATTTTTTTAAGGAATATTTTTTTGAAAAGACCAGAAAAGGCGTGGATTTTTTAAAGAATATTTTTTTGAAGAGACCAGAAAAGGCGTGGATTTTTTAAAGAATATTTTTTTGAAGAGACCAGGAAAGGCGTGGATTTTTTTAAAGAATATTTTTTTGAAGAGACCAGGAAAGGCGTGGATTTTTTTAAAGAATATTTTTTTGAAGAGACCAGGAAAGGCGTGGATTTTTTTAAAGAATATTTTTTGAAAGCTACGAAGCGTGGATTTTTTAAAGAATATTTTTTTGAAGAGACCAGGAAAGGCGTGGATTTTTTTAAAGATTATTTTTTTTGAAGAGACCAGAAGAGGCGTGGATTTTTTAAAAAAAATATTTTTTTTGAAGAGACCAGAAGAGGCGTGGATTTTTTTTTGAAGAGACCAGAAAAGGCGTGGATTTTTTAAAGAGTATTTTTTTGAAGAGACCAGAAAAGCCGTAGATTTTTTTTAAAGAATATTTTTTTGAAGAGACCAGAAAAGGAGAATTAGAAGAAGGCGTAGATTTTTTAAAGATTATTTTTTAAAGGAATCAGAAGAAGGCGTAGGTTTTTTAAAGATTATTTTTTAAAGGAATCAGAAGAAGGCGTAGATTGTTTAAAGATTATTTTTTAAAGGAATCAGAAGAAGGCGTAGATTTTTTAAAGATTATTTTTTGAAGAGACCAGAAAAGGCGTGGATTTTTATACCCTACACTACTATGTTGTCAGGGTATTATAGATTTGTGCAGCCCCAAGAGTTTGTAACCCTGTGAAATATTGGTGCTAGACCCACTTTTAAGTATACCGATCGTCATATCTCGACTAGCTTAGACGATCTAGGCATGTGCGTCCGTCCGTCCATTATATTTTGTAAACACGATAAAGGTCACAGTTATGGACCAATCTTCACGAAATTTTGCATGTAGGATGGGTTCTGGCTAAAGAATACCCCTATTACGCAATAAGGACGCAATTATCGCCCAAACGTCACGGTTTTTTTGCATGGAGAAAGGTATTGGGCCAAAGAATAAGCATGCCTGTTCTGATAAGGATCGGTCAATATTTAGCGGGTCAAATGGACCCTGACTTTTGTGTGAAAAATGACAAAATTTGTATTCTATGGCTATGGCCACTCCAAGAGGAGTGGTTGGCCTTTAAATTAATACCAATTATATGATCGTATGTATTCAGATGTGGGAGTTACACTTAAATATTTACAGGTGCTTATGTATTCAGATATTATATAATAACCATTTACCACACTAGAGAGCGGAAATACAGCGCTGATCGCTTTAAAATGTTCCATAAGGTTCCAGTTATGGTCAAGGCTAACACCTACAATTTTCGGTGAAGATCAGATAATAATATGGTGTGTAAAATTGTGTTTTTTTTCGAGTCGAATAAATCGAACATCACAACACAACCCACAATGAAGGGACAAGTAATTAAAAGGGCTTTACTGAATATTAGTAATATTCGGAAAATATGTCAGTGTAAAGAAGAGGTGCTGTTGACGTATCATATGGTCGGCCCCGTCCGACTATACTGCTCCGCTCACTGGTTTATTTATTTTTTTTTTTGAAGATATTTATATTTATTTTTTTGAAGATACCAAACAAGGCGTGGATTTGATAAAGATTATTTTTTTGAAGAGGCCAGAAGTGGCGTGTATTTTTTTAAAGATTATTTTTTTTTGTGAAGAGGCTTGGATTTTTTTAAAGATTATTTTTGTTTTGTGGAGAGGCTTGGATTTTTTTAAAGATTATTTTTTTGTTTTGAAGAGACCAGAAGAGGCGTGGATTTTTTTAAAGATTATTTTTTAAGGGATCGGAGGAGGCGTGGATTTTTGTTATATATTTTTAACGAATATTTTTTAATGGATCGGAAGAGGCGTGAATTTTTGTAATATGTTTTTTTCAAGAAAATATATTTTATGATTCCTTCTGAGCCCACAGTAAATCCCCTTTGTATCACTTATACCCAAAACATCGTTGCCAATGACATACATCATAAAATACACCATCATGGCTAATACTCTTAGCCAAACTGTGTTAAGTGTGTATCTCTTTTATGCTTGAGTACCAAAAGAAAATGCAAACAACAATAAAAGAAAGAGAGAAATGGAATAAAACAAACAACAATAAGATTTAACTCTCGCTGTGTGTGGGGGGGGGGGGCATTCACAACACTTTCACATTTTTCATCAATAACGTGGCAAAGTAAATCCCAAAACTTTTGATTATTTGTATATGGATGTTAGCGAGTGTGCGTGTGTGTGTGGGTGCATGTTGTGACAGAACATAAACAACATCACCATCAACAGAAAATTGTGGTGATAACTCATACATATAAATCTGCACACACACACATACACAAATGTATGCTAGGACCACAAGTTTGTTTTCTAAAAGAGATTCTACCTTAACGGCAAGGTACATTGAGGATAAGTAAAAAGAGAACGGTGTGTTTAACTGATGCTGGGCTTTTGTTTTCTCTCTGTCGCACTCTCGACAATTGTGTACTACGTGTGATAGCACTTTTGTCTTTTGTCTACGACGGGAGAGTGTAAACTTTCTTTTGTTGTTGTCGTAGTCGTGGTTATGTTTACACATCTGTTGGTATGCGTTTGCATTGCGGGATTGTCGTCTTCTTTTGCCGTGTCGTGTCGTGGCCTGGCTGGCTGGTTCTTTACTTCTGTTTGGCTAACATCTCTAGTTGATGGTGATGTTGTCGTTGTTGTTGTTGGATTTTCTGCAGCAGCTGCCTGTTAGTGATGATGTCGTCGTCTTCTCTTGTGTTTAGTGCAAAAAAGCTTTGGAGGACAATTCAGTTCAATCGCCAACCTTCACGCTGAACTGTTGTATCTGAAATTCGTGGAATATTTCAAAGATGAATGAAACAAGAGAAGAAAGAAAAAAAAATATAGAAATAAATTCTGTGTGAAATGATTTTTGATGTGATGTGTGGCAAAAAATATATCCTTGTGTGCTCTTGTGTGTGTGCGTGATTTTTATGGAAAATATAATAATTATTGTGTAATTAAAAAAAGGGCATAAAATCAAGTTCTCTTCTAATAATAAAAAAAAAAAATAATTACAAAAAAAAGATTCCCCAGCAAAAAAAAAAAAAAAGAAATCAACTACAAAAAAATGTAAAATATGAAAATATACCTTAACATCAGTTTTGGGTGTGTGCCACTGCTGAAGCTGCTGTTCGTCGTATTCCAGGAATTTCTCTGTGTGTGTATGTGTAAATTTACTATAAAAGCAAACGAATGAAAAAACATGAAGTGTAAAAGAAAAACAGCAAAGTTCTTGGGAGTTTCTGTTCCAAAAAATAAAACCTCTCTCTTTTTTGTTAAGAAAATATAGAAAAGAGGTCTATATGCAATAATGTGTGTGTGTGCGATTTTTTGCTAGTTTTCAATTCAAGTGTCATATATATTTCTTGGGGCTTTGATGTCAAATGTGTGTGTGTATGTAGTCTCTACACTTCATTTAAAAAGCGGTCTATTTACCAAACAGAATGGAAAAGTAGCAAAAAAATGAATCGAAGCATAAGATAACTGTAAAAATATTGTATCGTCACCATGTTGACACGTGCTTTTTTTCTTTTGAAAGCGTATTTCCTCCATTTCGGATTTTGTTTTGCAACAACAAAGTCACTACAAGAAAAGTTCAAACGCCATATCATTTATCGTCAAAAAACAAAACAAAAACAGTAGTAAAATATAACATTTAATTTAAGATTTGAATGCTGGAATTTATTTGAATTTGTTAAATGGTATATTAGGTGGTAACGATTGGGTTGATTTTTGTATGCTTTCAAAAATAATAAAAATATATGGTTATTTGACCAGCAAGATGAAAGATGATGATCGAAACGTTTGGTCAAACGGATTTTTTGGTGGCCAAGTTTTTGCGAATTCATAAGAAGACTGAGGTACAATTTTTTTAAACTCGCGTTCAGAGCTACAGTAAGAAGTCATATAATACGGACTACACTATTTGAAACTCTCACTCGACAAAAAACTATATCAACTATTAATATGAAGATTGTAAGAGGCCTTCCGAACAAGTGAAAATACGTGATTTTTGATCGACCGAAATTAATATATCTTCTACCAGGTGGAGTTATAGTATCCAATCACTAGAAATGTCTAAAAATTTCATAAATAATAAAACTATCAAAAATTGGTTGTCTACTTCAAAGCCTGGATCGACATATTTTGGACATAACGAAATTTCATGGAATTTCAAAATAACCCTAGTAAACCAGTAATCGGTCTCTGAATAATATTACCAGCGGCATAACTCCAGCTTAGGCCCACTTATCGTCATCTAAAAAACCTGTACCCGAGCAGTGCTAGTGTGAACATACGGCCACACCCCAAAAATTGATCCTGTCGATTATCCTGATAAGAAAAAATGATACAAATCAAATTTTTGAATTCAGTGGCCCACAATCTAGAGACTCTGAAAGTTTCGTCCCACAATGCGAAAAAATAATTACAGCACTATTCCTCCACCATGGGATAGACATTTGAAATACCTGTAATCGTTAGGGGCTTTTATATATGGCGAGGTATGCCATGGTAAATATTTAGTTGAAAGATTTGACATCTAAGGCGAGCTAATTCGGATAATCTACAAAATTCAAGATAATAATTCCATACTGTTATATGTAGTCTATCCTAATAACCAATACTGATAATTTTTGAACCGGAAGATGTGAGAATTCAAAATACCAAATTACAGTCAAAAGTTTGGGAAGTACAATTATATGATCATTTTTAGTAGGAAAATGTGTTACCCAATGCTAACTCAATTTAACAAAGTACAGCTAAATCGGTTGAAAACTTGACAAAAATTCCCATAATACCGAATATTGGGGGGTACCGTGAAATTCCAGAAGGAAAAACTTGCTCGGATTTTTTTTGCTGATAACTTTAATGTGCATGAAGCCAAAGCTCTATACATTTGTGTGTGGCTATTACAGGTTATTTTTAATATGTCATGTCAAATCGCATGAGGAACAATTTTGTTAAACTTATCCTCCTTCGATCACGAGTCCTTGTGCGCCTTTACCACAAGATACCATACCACCAGATATTTTGTCCTTCGACTACTTATCTACTTAGCTGGCTTGTGACAGAACTGGCTTTTTCCATAAATCGAGGTTAAAAAACAGTTCCAGGCGTGTCGTTCTTGTGCGCTTACACTTGATCTTTCCATCTAATTCGTGGCCTTCCGAGCCATCAACTGGCTCGCTTTTATATGTTTTTTTTTGACCTGGGGCATCCTCATCCATTCTCACAACATGACCTAACCAACGTAGTCGCTGCAGACAATGCCGATGTCCGAGAATAGATGTAATAGATGCCGATATTTACCTTCAACGCAGATCGGCCCATTGATCTTTCGGATAATTTTTCTTTCAAGAACTCCAAGAGCTGCCTCATCTGCTTGTGCAATTACCCATGCTTCTGATCCATACAACAGTACGGTTAGTATCAACGTGTGAGTTTGGTCTGGCGAGAGGTGGCATTTTTTCTGCATTGCTTACTTTGATCATAGCAGCATATGTTGGCCAACACTAATCTCCTCCGGATTTCAAAGCTGATGTTATTAGTTTTGAGGTATATAAAATCGTTCACTACCTCGAAGCTGTAGTTTTGAAAGTTCCACAGTTGGTCCGAGTCTAATGGACGTCTTGCGCGTTGTTGCCAGACCTACTTTGGCGGACTCCTCAATTTGTTCAAAGGTAGCTGTTATAGTTCTCAATGTTCGACCCATTATATCGGTGTCATCGGCGTAGGCGAGTAATATATGCTGTTCTGTTCACATTTGCATTTCGTATGACCTTTTCCAGCAGGACAAATTGTCACCTTGTCTGAATCATCGTTCGGTATTGAAGGGCTCCGATAGGTTCTTTCCGACTTTAACTGCAGACCTTGTGCCCGTTGAAGTTATCCAGCATAGCCGAATTAATTTTGCAGGTATGCCGAACGCAGGAATGTCTTTAAACACCTCTAATCGGATAGATGGAATGTGTTTTTCGTGGGCCTTTTTCAGAATTTGACGCAGAGTGAAAATCTGGTCAATGGTGGATTTTTCAGGTCTGAAGCCGCATAATGGCATTGACCATTTTCTTCAGTCCTTCACACAGCACGTTGGATAGCACTTTATATGCGATAAGAAGGAGACTTATTCCTCTATAATTGGAACATATCATCTTGTCTCCTTTTTTGTGTATGTTGGGGTTACAATCATTGGACATTCTTTCCTCTAGCCAAATTGTACAAATCAGCCGGTGCATGCTTCTTACCAGCATCTGACCACCAGTCTTGAATAGTTCGGCTTGGAACCCATCGGCACCTGCTGCTTTATTTTTTTTCAGCCGATTTTTTGCTATTCTGACCTCATCTTGGCTAGGTGAGATACACTCTATACCATTATCTCTTATTGGTTCTGAGGTATCTTCTTCACCGCCACTATTTGATACCAGAAGCTTTTCAAAATGCTCCATCCAGATCCTCAACACACTGTCTGTATCTGTCACCAGATTTCCTTTTTCATCTCTACAGGAGGATGTGTTTGCACAAAGGCCTTCGGTTTGGTGTTTTACTCGTTAGTAAAATTTCCGCACTACGTTCTGACTCCTGTACATCTCGATTTGCTTCCGCTCACCTTTTTCTTGGTCTTTCTTATTTTTCTCTGATAATACGTTTCTCTCTCTCTCTCTTTTTCTGCCGGTAATTCTCTCTCGTATTACGTGTTTCTACTGTCGTTGATCTATACACTGCCTTTTTCGCCTTAGTAGCATTACGACACTCCTGGTGGTCTTGTCTTTCGAATATTCAAATAAAATGTCGGTCATACGATTTTATAGAGGGTCCTCAAAGACCCCTTAACTATTAATCAGACAATTATCTCCATGTGATGAGCCATGTTTTAGCTATCAAATGATATGCGAATTTTTTTCTTGGGAGGATTCTTAATGTACTCGTCAAGGGCTTTCATTCCCACAGACCATGAGCTCGTTTTAAGTGCATATTGTTATAAAATCCATATTCGGTCTTTGACACCTTATATAGGTTATACACATACCTATAAAATTGAAAACAAAACTTCTAGATATAGTAATTTTGTCCTTGTGATCTGTATATTCAGCATTCAGAAGCTTCCAATCCCTTAATCCGATTTGTAGTCATGAAAGGACCTCTCACGTCCAATTTTTTTTCTTAATCTACTTATTGTGATTATAAAAACCCTGAATTGGTACCACCCACATTACGCTTCTCAAAATGTATTTCATATTTTCGTTCTAGTCTTCGGCATCCACCTACCTACTAACACAAATAAACATTTGTTTAGGCTGACTTAGGCGTTTATTATTCGCAACAACGGAAACGGATGTTTTTGTTGTTGCTGTTTGAATGTTGTGTTGTTTTTTGGACGACATAAATTTGTGCCATGATTTGTGTCGCTACCACCTACCACTTTTCCCTGCCGGGGTGGATGGTACATGTTGTGTTCATTCTTTTTTCTTTGTTCTGCTTCCGTTGCACTGACTGACGTTTTTGTGCAAAGAAAATAATAAAAAAACCAGATACTTGAAATTGTTAAGCGAGCGAGTAAAAACACATTCACCAAATTCACAAACACATACATGTATAGGTGTGAATGTGCATACGTGTGTATGTGCGACATTTTAAAAGTCTAAGGTCAAGTGTTTTGTTTTGAGTGGTCTTTAAAAAAAAAAAACAACCTGCCGACTGCCGAGCGTTATTATTTGCCAGTAGTAGACAGCTGCTGCTGCCGCATTTCATTGCCACGAAACGTTCTCTTAGCATTTAGCTTCTTTTCAGGATTCTATTCAATTTCAAGTTTTGTTTCATTTTTCAAAATATGCCTGGTATGAAATGGTATCTTTTCAAACGTTTGTTGCTATTCAAGATTAATATTTAATGCATATAAGGAGGTGCTATGTTTTCAATGTTGCACATAATAGGCGAAATGTAAGACAGTGGGACCTCAATTATTCCCAGGCCTATCTTAAAAAAATCTGCACAACGAGGAAAACATTCAAAGTATCTAAAATCTATGGGACCATGCCATGATGAATTGCTGACAGGTGAAAAAAATACAAAACTGCAGATATTCAGGTTTGCACTTTGACCTTTCAAAAACCAGTAAGGAAAGTAGTAAAGTCGGACGGGCCGACTATATGATAGCCTTCACCACTTTGGGTATATTCAAGAGATGACTCCTAACAGACATTGAAGGACCATTAACACGAAAATGGATCAATAAACATGTCATTCTTCAACCTTTACTAAATTTTTCATTTGGTCCGATATAGGGTTGCTTCTTACAATGGGACGAAATTATGTAAATTAATTTAAAGAAACATATATATATATATATATATATATGTATACAGTTCATTGTACCAAATTGTGTGACAAGCGGACAAATTGTGGGTCTTTAGTGCACAATTTACATAAAAATCCGCAGTTATATAAAAATATAGCACTTATATTTAAATCTGAACCGATTTTCACGAAACTTAACACACATCATTCTAGACCTACTTCATTACGCTATGCTAAATTTCGTGCAAATCGAAAGATATATAGGGACATTGGTACACCATTTACATTAAATCGGACGAAAATATATATATCAGGACTGATTTTCAGGAAACTTGACACACATCTTTCTAGACCTTATTTACTACACTATAACAAATTTCGTCCTAATCGAAAGATATATATTGACTATGGTGCAGTATTTACATTAAATCGGATGAAAATATATGGGAGCTATATTTAAATCTGGGCCGATATTCAGGAAACTCAACACACATCATTCTAGACCTAATTCATTACGGTATGCCAAATTTCGTGCAAATCGAAAGATATATAGGGACTGTGCTACACCATTTGTTTCCACAGCCAACCCAGTATATGTTTACAGATGTGTAATTTTGAGTACGATGTTTTTTTTTTGGTTTTAATCTCAAAGTAAAATTTGGAGATCTTATTAAGGGTAAAATTTTGCTGAAGCCTGAGAATCAATATTTCAATTAGTTGACCTAATAAACATTACATATTGGTTGAAAATCCACCCAAATCGAAGGTATAGCCAGTGAGGTATAGTCGGACGCGGCCTACCATACGATACCCTACACAACTACCACGGAACTCTAACATTCTGCGGTTTTTTATTCCGAGCCTGGGCAAAATTTCGTGGTAGTTGTACCCTCTTGACCGACTAGAGGTCAACAAATATTACCAATATTCAGTACAGCCCTTCTAATTACTTGTTCAGATTCCCTTCATCGTGGCTTGTGTTATGATGTTCGGCTTTCAATAGTGGCCTATAGATCGACTAGAAAAAAACACAAACAATTAAGTTTTCGGTCCACTTCATCCCAATATTATTAGCTGATCATCACCGAAAATTATAGGCGTTGTCCTTGACCATAACTGAAATCTCATGGAAAATTCCAAAGCGATCAACGCTATATTTCCGCCCTCTAGTGTGGTAATGCCTATATATACCCAACACAACTACAACGGAACTCTAACATTCTGCGGTTTTTTATTCGGAGCCTGGGAAAAATTTCGTGGTATGTACCCTCTTGACCGACTAGAGATCTACAGATATTACTGATATTCAGTACAGCCCTTCTAATTACTTGTTCAGATTCCCTTCATCGTGGCTTGTGCTATGATGTTCGGCTTACAATTGTGGTCTATAGATCGACTAGAAAAAAACACAAACAATTAAGTTTTCGGTCCACTTCATCCCAATATTATTAGCTGATCTTCACCGAAAATTATAGGCGTTGTCCTTGCCCATACCTGGATCCTCATGGACAATTTCAAAGCGATCAGCGCTATATTTCCGCCATCTAGTGTGGTAATGGGTTCCTAAATAATATCTGAACACGTAAGCAACTGTAAATATTTAAGTGTAAGTCCCACATCCGAGTACATACGACAATATAATTGGTATGAATTTCTTCTCGGGTCTATGTCCTTCAGCGGTAAATATATACGCTATAGAATACAAATTTTGTCATTTTTTACACAAAAGTCATTTAACCCGCTAAATATTGACCGATCTTTATCAAAACAAGCATGTTTATTCTTTGGCCCGATCTTCACCAAATCATTGGGCCGAACCCATCCTACATGCAAAATTTCGTGAAGATTGGATTTGACTAACGGACGGTGCAACATATCTAGATCGACTCAGCTATTCGAGATATGACTATCCGTATACTTAAATGTGGGTCTAGGACCAATATTTCGCGGTGTTACAAACTCTTGGGGCTGCACAAAGCTATAAAACCCTGACAACATAGTTGTGTAGGGTATAAAAACAGGGTTTCAAACAAAACCCTTAGCTAATAATTCAAAACACAACTAGGGTATTTTCCTCTACCATCATAAGCTTTCAGATTTTGGCGGTCCCGATTGGTTCTAAATTTTCAAGGTGAAAAATGTGTCACAGTAGTTTTGAATTTCTCAAAATACCGTAATTTGGACATTACCAATGTGGCTTCAGACCTGGGAAATCCGCCATAGACCAGATTTTTACACTGCGCCAAATCCTGGAAAAGACCCACAAAAAACAAATCGACACATTCCACATATTCGGCGACTATAGAGCCGCATTCGACAGCCCTATCCGTTCAGAGGTGTTTAAAGCCATGTCTGCGTTCGGCATTGCTGCACAATTAATACGGCTATGCATGATAACTTTAACTGGCACAGGGTCATCAGTTAAAGTCGGAAAGGACGTCACGGAGACAGTAAATGGAGAGATGACCAAGCTGATGGTAACAACGCACAAGACTTCCACTAGACGTCGGACCAACTGTGGAACTAATAACATCAGATTTTAAATTCGGAGAAGAATAGTGTTGGACAAGATATGCTACGCTACTATGGTCAAAGTAAGCAATTCAGAAACAAGGCCACCTCTCGCCAGACCAAAGTCACACTCTACATGACGCTGGTACTACCCGGCTGTTGTATGGATCAGAAGCACAAGCAGATGAGGTAGATCTTGGAGTGTTTGAGAGAAAAATTCTGCGAATGATTTATGTCCCGATCTGCGTCGACGGTGAATATCTATTCTCGGATATCAACATAGTCAGACGTATCGGGCAGCAGCAACTACGTTGGATAGGTCATGCTGTGAGAATGGATGCTGATGCCCCAGCTCAAAAGCTATATAAAAGCGAGACAACTGATGGTTCACACAAAAGCGGAAGGCCACTAATTCGATGGAAATATCAAGTCGTAGATAACATTTCGGAACATGGTTATTCAAATTGGAAGAGTTGCGCACAAGACCGACGCGCCTGGAAATATTTTTTTCAAGCTCGCATTATGCGACAAATGTTCTGTAGTAAGCCAGCTATCAAGCAACACAAAACAACCGAAAATTGGAGGTACCATCTCCCGGGAGGGCTACACCAAAAAGTGAACCCATTTTTATAAGATTTGTCACCCATGATACAGCGTCACCCTCAAATATTCGGTATTTGGTGGAGTTTTGGGAGGTTTTTTTACTTTGAAGTCTCATTGGGTAGTAAAATTCCGAATCTAAATGTATCGATATAGGCCCATTTTTTAGGATAGTTGTCATATAACGGTACCTCCAAATCTATACTAACAGAAGAGTTAAGTGATTGACTGACTGATTTAACGATTCATTAACGCCCAAACGAAACGGTTGAAACTAGAATCTTGAAATTTTGGGTGAGGGTCACTATTGGTCTAAAGGTGTCAGATAAGGCTGGGTTTTTAGAAATTCGTACTAGAACAGTACGAAAAGTAATAAAAAGTAGGGTTGTGATATAGGGTCTAATTAAGGAGATGATTTTGAAAGCGTAAACTCATTTGTACGAAAAATACTATATGGTACTATATTTGGTACAATTTTCATTTTAGAAAATCTATCTGGAATCCAGAAATTTGAAATTAACATTACCGTCGGAGTGTAGGATTGGGATACGTAGGTAGTTTTGGAAATTTGTTACTTATCTGTAAGAAAAGTACTAAATCGTACTATAATTGGTACAATTTGGGATTGGGTAAACCGATAGAGCGGGAACAATAAAGTTTGGAGTCAGGATTACTGTGGAGGTGTAGGATTGGGGTATGTATGAAGTTTGGGAAATTGGTACTACTATGTACTAAATTTAGTACAATTTGAATTGTGGGTGAATTAAATTGTGGGGTGAAGGTTTGGGTTAAGTAGGAAGTTTTAGAAATTCGTACTACTTTGTACTAAATTTAGTACAATTTTAATTGTGGGTGAACCGATAGAGTTGGAATTCTGAAATTTTGAGTCAGGATCACTGTGTAGGTGTAGGATTGGGGTATGTAGGAGGTAATGGAAATTCGTACTACTATGTACTAAATTTAGTACAATTTGAATTGTGGGTGAACCGATAGAGTTGGAATCCGGAAATTTGGATTTAGGATCACTCTGGAGGTGTAGGATTGTGGTATGTAGGAGGTTTTGGAAATTGGTATTACTATGTCCTAAATTTAGTACAATTTGGATTGTGGGTGAACCGACAGAGTTGGAATCCTAAAACTTGGATTTAGGATCAATGTGGGGTGTAGGTTTGAGGTAAGAAGGACGTTTTGGAAATTGGTAATACTATGTACTAAATTTAATACAAATTGAATTGTGGGTGAACCGATAGAGCTGGAATCCTGAAATTTGAAATCATTGTGGGGTTTAGAATCGGGGTATGCAGGAAGTTTTGTTGGATGATGGCGGAGGGTACTTATGGAAATAAGTGTGCTAAATCGAATTAAATTTGTTCTCATTGGGTGTCAAATCTTCCTATAATGGCATAACCCGCCATATCTCTAAGGTCCCGAACGATTACAGGTATTTTAAATGCTCACCTCATGGTGGTGGGGGTTGTAAAAGTTCTGGTCCCATATGGTTAGGCATATAACAAGTTGGAGCAATACAAACATCATTCGACATTCCGTAAGGACAAATATGCCACAAAAAATATCTCACTTCTAATCGATGTTCATTTTGATTAGCATGTTGCTGTTTTTTTTCTGTGTGACGTCACGTGAAGTGAGTATCACACATACTCTCACTATATATCATATGTCACTTTATATATGTCCTTGCAAAAGGATTCAGGCATTACAAATTGAATTAAATATAAATGGATTGTTGTACCCATTAATATAACATGGCAATAAAAGGTGTTGTTGTTGCTACAACAACATACTCCTCTACATGAACAATTTTGTGATGGTACTTGAAATATACACCACTCCATACAAAAATGTCACCCCATCGCTCCAACGCATGCGACCGATATTCAATTAATTGAGAAATTCAATATCCCCCTCTTTCGTAGGGAAACAAAAAACAAGCCAACGGATGTCGGGTATTAAATTCTGGAAAATTTTCAAATCCTGCAAGGGATCGTCGCAAAAAACAAACTGAATTGCTAATAGGAAGAAGAAAGAGCAGGTAAAATTTGTGAGGAAGATAAAACGAAGCAAACAAAAACAATAAATTTTCCGCAGTGTTATTTTTTTGGGAGAACGTGTTTTCTGGAGAAAAAAAAAACAAGAAAAAACTTCAATTCGGGATGGTGTTAACAAAAAAATACAACAACTGCATACATTCACAATAGCACTAGCAAATTTGATAACAAATATCTCAGTATGTACTTGAATGTGTGTGTGTGTTTGAATGCGTGTGACATGTGTATGGCATTTAGTTGTGCTTTCTTGTCGTTGTTGCTTTTGTTATATTGCGGCATTGTCAGCATGCATGTGTCTGTTTAATTTCTGGCATTTGGCTGCCAATCCACCAGACATTGTAATCAACTACTCTTTTTCTTCTTCTTCTTCTCTTGTCTGCGACAAAAATTTCCAGTTATGTCAACACACACACAAAATGATGTAGAGGGGTTTCGATAGAAGTCAAAAAAAAAAAAAAAAAATAATATTAATGATGCAAAGCTAACAGAGACCAATGACGTTTAAAGTTTGCCAAAAAATGTTAAAGAGGTTGGCCCTTTGAAAATGCCAACTTGAGAGATTTGGAAAATTTATAAAAGAAATAATTTAAAAAAATCAGGGGTTATGAACTAGCTTGTTTTTTTTGTCATTCCGTATACAATACCACCGGAGACCCTATTCTTAATCAAAATAAAAATTCAATGTAAATTTCTGCATATCTGTCTGTCTGTTGAAATCAAAATAGAGCAGGCAATATTTAAGATATGGCTTTGAAATATTGTACATACATTCTCGATTTAAAACTTCGGTGATGCACGACCAAAAATGGACGTGCATTATATTGTAGAATTGTAACTTCAAATATATATGGGTGTTAAATCAGCCTAACAGAAATTTACCATGACCTAACCCGTCATATGTCTAAGGTCCCGAACGATTACAGGTATTTTAAATGTATACCTCATGGTGGAGGGTATATAAAGTTCGGTCAGCCGGAACTTAACGAGTGTTTTACTTGTTTTCTTACCCCACGTAGTTAGGGGTATAACAAGATGGATTAAGCCAATCGACACCACGTTTTATTTGTTCATATCGGAAATTCGGTATGCCACAGTATTCAGTATTTTGTGGAGGTATTGGTAAATTGTTTTTTTTTTATGTTTTCATTGCAACTCTTCCTACCAAATAATGATTTATAGGGATGGCTCCCATAAAACACAGTAGCACCAAATATTCCGTATTTTAGAGAGTTCTGATCCGGTTTTTATTCAAATCGGCTGTAATTTGGTATTATGAATGTACATGGGTAGTAACTCTTCATAATAAAACAATTAACGATTTTTATACAGACTGCTGTCATTTCTAAGCCACTCGTCCGACAGCTCGAAAAAAACACAAAAAATTAAGTTTTCGGTCCACTTCATCTCAAAATTATTTTTGATCATCGCCGAAAACTATAGACGTTGTCCTTGACTATAACTGGAACCTGATAAAAAATATCAAACCGATCAGTGCTATATTTCCGCCCTATGGTGTGGTTACTAACTAATATATGAACACACAAGCACCTGTAAATAAATATTTAACTCCCCTATCCGAGTGCATACGCCAATATAATTGGTATCAATTAAAAGGTCAACAACTCCTCTTGGAAATGCTATCAAATTTTCGGGTCTATATTATTCAGGTGTATTTTTCACACCAAAGTCAGGGTCCATTTCACTCGATAAATATTGACCGATCTTTATCAAAAAAGGCATGCTTATTCATTAGTCCGATCCCCTTCTCCATGTGAAAATTCGCGACGTTTGGGCCATAATTACGGCCTCTGGAGCGACCAGAAAAACCGACATAAATTAAGTATTTGGTCCATTCATCCACTAAATGTTAACCGATGTTTACCAAAAACAATAGGGGTATTCATTACCCAGAACCCATCTTACATGCAAACACAAAGCTATAATACCCTGACAACATAGCTGTGTAGGGTCTAAAAAGCGACTTGTTCGAAACCTGGGTTGCAGTGGCCGAAAATGGCTCGTGAGCTGAACACATCGCAATATTCCATTCGGCAAATATTGAAAAATGAGCTCGAGGCAAAAGTGCAAAAAGTGCAAGAACTTACACAGCAACAGAATGAAAATAGATTCAAAAGAGCTAAAGAGTTACTTCGCTTGGTCGAAAGTGGTGACCTGCCGAATTTTCCCCTATGAGAAAACATTTGTTATCCAGCAGTTTGTAAACTAACAAACTGATCGTGTTTACTTGCCAAAGAGATCGATTGGCCACCAGAAATCAAACACCGACCCTGGTGATGGTGTGGGCCGTCATAACTGCCGATGGTAGCTCTCCGCTCCTATTAATCGACCGTTGCATCAGAATAAATGCCGAATATAATCGCGAAAATATTCTGGAATGTATATTAAAGTATATTGGCTGGTTTTGGGTCGACGAAGCAAAAGAGGAAGACCAATAATTGAATCAAAAAATTGGAAGATAATATCTCGAAACATGACATTTCTAATTGGAAAATCTGTGTACAAGAGCGACGAAGTTCGCCTTATGGAACAAATGTTCTGTGGCTGCCCAGCATAGGCACGTTCCAACATAGTGAACGTTTTTAAAACGAATTGAGTGTAATTTTATATTTTGGGTGTTAAATCTTACCATTCAAAAATATTAATATCGGACTGGCACAGCCCCATATAATGGTACCCCACCATATGTTCTGTATTTTTAAATTGTTAATCACATTTCCCACCAAAGTAACCATAATTTCGAGTTGCGGTGTTTTGTTGGCTGATTTATTCGTATGTAGAAAATTATCAAGATTTGGACATAGGCTCCATATAAAAATACCATATTTTGTGATGAATGGACCCTTTTTAAAGGTTTTGACCGCACTCTTGCCTTCAAGTGGCATTCCGGCAGAAAAAATTCTACATAGGTTTGAAAATATTCTCCTCATACTAAGCTTTCGCCCCATTTGCGTACTTTTAAGGTTTCAGAAGCCTTTTCCTATGAAAGTGGTTGTAATTCCGAAAATGTTTGTGCCGAAAATGCCATCCTTGTCATAAGACCCCTCTTTATATGAGTGTTATGTCTAAGGATGGAATTTAGAATACTCTGAAATTGATTGTACTTTGAAGATGTTGTAATTTGGCATTCTGAATTTCTATGAATGACTGTTACAAAGGCCTGGTACGTTGAAGTTCCTGGCCCAGTTATCCACCGTGAGTGTCTGTAATTTCTGTTCTACTACTATCAGACAATTTACAATGCCATAGTCACCATATGAAGTTGCCGACCTTATTAATACGTCTAACAATGTCGATGTCCGAGAATAGCTGGTACAACTCATGGTTCATTCGATGGCGATATTCACCGTCAACGCAGATCGTCCCATAGATCTTTCGGAGAATTTTTCTCCCAAACACTCCAAGAGCTGCCTCATCTGCTTGCGCAAGTACCCATGCTTCAGATCCATATAACAGACCTTATTAAGACCTAACAGACCTTATTAAATGGAGGGTGTTCGGCAATATAAATAAATGTTTATTGAAAAGAATTTTTTTTTTCAATAGGGGATTTTTTCAAGAAGATTTGAAAAGTTCTTATTTTTTTTAATTTCCATTTCAAATACATTTCATTACCCATGTCCCTATATTGCTCCACTCCATTCGATGGCGATATTCACCGTCAACGCAGATCGTCCCATAGATCTTTCGGAGAATTTTTCTCCCAAACACTCCAAGAGCTGCCTCATTTGCTTGCGCAAGTACCCATGCTTCAGATCCATATAACAGACCTTATTAAGACCTAACAGACCTTATTAAATGGAGGGAGTTCGGGCAATATAAATAAATGTTTATTGAAAAGAATTTTTTTTTCAATAGGGGATTTTTTCAAGAAGATTTGAAAAGTTCTTATTTTTTTTAATTTCCATTTCAAATACATTTCATTACCCATGTCCCTATATTGCTCCACTAACTGCTTACAGGCGAATACAAATTGTATTCAACTATTGAATATGAATGCATTCTGCTGTTTCAGCAATATTTAAGTGTGAGTGTGTGTGTGTCTGTGTGCGAATATGAAAATAAAAGAAATGAAATACAAAATGAAAGCAGCATTTCACAAGAATATCATGGTAATCATATTGTGTAAATTGTAGACTTGAAGGGAGTCATCCATGCATACATGTAATTTGTTTGAGTATGTGAGATGTACGGGAAAAGGATAACAAATAATAAAAAAGTGGAACAAGAATATTTTCCATGGCCATTTCTATAATCATAATATTTTAATGAATAACTGTCGGATAATAATATTATCAATAATTATAGGAAATAGTAGTATTGGCGGTTTATTTGGGATACCATTTGTATTTTGTTTTTGCAAAATAGTCAGGCTGAATCCCAGTTTGTTGTTTTTATAAAAAAACAGCTATTTATTAGTGGGGAATGTATGGCATTGTTTGCCGAGGGGTAAGGGGAAGACGAAACTATAGTCTTCCCTGCAAATTTTACAAATTTTACTATTTTACAAAATATCATCCATTTATTTGAAAATCATTGAATGTGTGTGTGTATTGGTGTTGGTAACATAAAAACTTGCAAAGTGTTTCTATTGTTGTAAAACAAAATTAAGTGACTTTTTGTGTTGTCACTTATTTTTTTTCCAAGAAAATTAAAATAAAAATCATTATTAAAAAATACCTTAAATAAAAGTTTTAATGAAAAGAAAAACAGTATCTGTAATATAAATAATTATCGTCATTATCAATAACATTCTCTTCAAAAATCAAGAAATATGACAACGCGGAAAGAAAGAAAGAAATAAAAACAAAAGTCAATAAACATGACCAACAATCAAGTTATGACAATATGTAACAGCAATAATAAAGGCGAGTACAAGACCTAGTCAGTGTCTGTACAACAACAACAACAATAACGACACAAATCAAGTTCTTGCAGGATGCTGTAAAACACAAGTAGCATCCTCTTTTAACAGCCAAAAAATGATATGAAGAGTACAACGTAACACGTAAATAAATTTCCACGGAGTAGAGATACTAAACTTGAATTGAGAGCGAGAGGGTCGAAATGAGAGTTTCTCTTTGGCTATGTGTGAGTGCCAGTGTTAGAGGCCAGCAACCAATGTAAACAAAACATAAATAATGTTATAATCAAAGAGTCGTATCACACTCGCTCTCTCCCTCTCGCTGTCCATTTGATATACTTGTGTAAGAGAGCATAGAAATTAACGGCATAGTTGCTGGGAGAGCCGGAGACATAACAGAAACTGTATCAAGTGAAAGTGTATTTGTTTTTTTACAGAGTTTTAAAATCAACAAAAATAACAGTGAGTAAAATAGCAGTAACAACAACAAAAGTTTGTGTGTGTGTCCGTGAGTATGGCTGGCTAAATGCCACTATGGCCACTGGAAATGAGTTGTTGTTTGGTTGAACATTACTTGAATTATTGCCAAAACCAAGTGCAAAAAAAAAATGTTTCATGAAGAAGAACGCCATAACAAAAACAACCACTTAGCTCCTAGGACAACGACATTTTATTCTCAGTATTACCATTAGAAAAAAAAAAGAATTTGTCTTGGTATTTTTCTCAACGACTCGCAAAGAGCCTGCAATGATATCTATGCCATCATTTATATTGAAATAAGGCGAAAATACATAGAAATACACAGGCAGACAGCAGTACCATACTACAGATCAATGACCCAGATTGTCGGTGTATATAACCACATAAGAACAACAACAAGCGTCAGCAGCAGCATCCTCTTCTTCTTTTTCTAACTCACGCTAATATCAAAGGAATCAAGAACAACAAAATTAGCGGTAAAAGCAAAACCTCATCAAAAATAAAGGTAATAAATTCTAAATGTAAGTCTATAATAATTTCGAAAAAATAAAAAAAAAACACTTTATTTACTTTCAAGCTATAGCTGAGTACCAACCATCGCATGGTGAGTGATGGTGGTAATTTTCTGTGGTGATTTTTTGTTTGTTTGTTGGACTTTACGCCTTTTGATTATTCCCCTGGGTCATGGCAGGAGAAGGAGGTTAGAGTAAACTTTTTCATTTGTTTTATTTTTATGTCCTTCATAAATTGCTGATTTCGTTTAGTGAGTGGCGAATTCATTAATTTTTAATTCTGGTGTGTGAAAATGATTAATTTGTTCTTCGTATAGAGAGAAAGAGAAAGTGCTGTGTGTTAGAGATGTATTCTATCTTGCAGCAGATACAAATAATTGAACTTTTATTTAACAAATTGAATTTTTATACCCTACACAACTATGTTGTCAGGATATAATAGCTTTGTGCAGCCCCAAGAGTTTGTAACGCTGCGCAATATTGGTCCTAGACCCACCTTTAAGTATACCGATTGTCATATCTCGACTAGCTGAGTCGATCTAGACATGTGTGTCCGTCCGTCTGTTTATTATAATTTGTAAACACGATACAGCCTACAGTTATGGACCAATCTTCACGAAATTTTGCATGTAGGATGGGTTATGCCTAATGAAGACCCCTATTGTTTTTGGTAAAGATCGGTTAATATCTAGGAGAAGAAATTGACCAAATACTTAATTTTTATCTTTTTTTCTGGTCGCTCCAGAGGCCTCAATTATGGCCCAAACATTGCGAATTTTTACATGGAGAAGGGGATCGGGCCAAAGAATAAGCATGACTGTTTTAGTAATGATCGGTCAATATTAAGCGGGCCAAATGGACCCTGACTTTTGTGTGAAAAATTACAAAATTTGTATTCTATGGGGTATATATTTGCACCTGAAGGTCCTAGACCCGTGAAGTTGATATTATGTTCAAGAGGAGTGGTTGACCTTTAAATTGATACCAATTATATTGTCGTAAGTACTCCGATATGGGACTTACACATAAATATTTACCGGGGCTTACGTATTCATATGTTATTTAGTAACCCATTACCACAGAGGGCGGAAATATAGCGTAGATCGCTTTGAAAGTTTTCATGAGGTTCAAGTTGTGGTCACCGACAACGCCTATAATTTTCGGTGATGATAAGATAATAATTTTGGGATGAAGTGGATCGAAAACATATTTTTTTTGAGTCGATCTATAGGCCAAAATTGAAAGCCGAACATCACAACACAACCCACAGTGAAGGGAATCTGGACAAGTAATTAGAAGGGCTGTACTGAGTATTTGTAATATTTGTTGACCTCTAGTCGGGTCAAATATCGTGAAATATTGCCCAAGTTCAGAATAAAGGACCACAGAAAGTTATAGTTTCGTAGAAGTTGTGTAGGGTATCATATTTTAATTATACCCTACACAACTATGTTGTCAGTGTATTATACAGTGTATATTGGTCCTGGACCCTTTAATTATACCGATCGTCATAGCTCGACTATCTGAGTCGATCTAGACATGTGTGTCCATCCGTCCGTCTGTCCATTATAATATGAAAACACGATACAGGCCACAGTTATGGACCAACCTTCACGAAATTTTTGCATGTAGGATCGGTTCTGCCCAATGAAGACCTCTATTGTTTTTGGAAAAGATCGGATAATATATAGGGGAAGAAATGGACCAAAAACTTTATTTTTCTGGTCGCTCCAGAGGCCTCAATTATGGCCCAAACATCGCGAATTTTTACATGGAGAAGGGGATCGGACCAAAGAATAAGCATGCCTGTTTTGATAATGATCGGTCAATATTAAGCGGGTCAAATGAACCCATACTTTTGTGTATAAAAATTAAAAATTTTGTATTCTATGGCATATATATTTACTCCTGAAGGCCATAGACCCGATAAATTGATAGTATATCCAAGAGGAGTTATTTGCCTTTAAATTGATACCAACTATATTGTCGTATGTGTTCGGATATGAGAGTTAGACTTAAATATTTATAGGTGCTTACGTATTCAGATATTATTTAGTAACCCATTACCACACTGTAGGGCGGAAATATAGCGGTCATCGCTTTTAAAATTTCCATGAGGTTCCGGTTATAATTTGCGGTGATGATCAGATAATAATTTTGGGATGAAGTGGACCGAAAGTTATTTTTATTGTGTTTTTTCAAGTCGATCTATGTGTCACAATTATAAGCAGAAAATTACACTGGAGAATGAATCGGGCCAACTAATTTAATGGGCTTTTGTAATGATCTGTCACTATTCAGCGGGTCAAGTCAAACAAGTCCTTTCTGATTAAAATGAAAAAAATTGGATATTATGAAATAAAACATAATTCGAAATAGATGTCATGGAAAGAAATAGGAGGTATTGACCTCTAATTATTTAGTAACCCATTACCACACTAGAGGGCGATGTTCACTTTGAAATATTCTATGAGGTTCCAGGTATATAATTTAGGCTACAAGCCGAGGAACGCAAACCACGGTGAATATTTTCCAAGTTCAGAACATAGGACCACAGGAAGTTAGATTTTCGTGGAAGGTGTGTAGGGTAGCATATGGTCGGCCCCGACCGACTATACT
Source organism: Musca vetustissima (assembly GCF_032173495.1). Classification (NCBI taxonomy): domain Eukaryota; kingdom Metazoa; phylum Arthropoda; class Insecta; order Diptera; family Muscidae; genus Musca; species Musca vetustissima. The sequence goes on from NW_026888682.1 coordinate 22,909, forward strand.
GCTCCGCTTACTGGTTTTTATTAATTTTGGAAGCCGAAAATTATTTTTAACACTAGAACGCCGAAGGCGGTCATTTTGACCACTTTCCAATTTCAAGTAAAAAAGCAACTGTGCATTTAATGACACTTTTTTTTAAAATTTGGTGACTTTTTGTATCTCATAGAATTACGTTTATTATAAAAAAATCACCAAATTTAAAATAAAAGTGTCATTAAATGCACAGTTGCTTTTTTACTTGAAATTGGAAAGCGGTCAAAATGACCGCCTTCGGCGTTCTAGTGTTAAATAAAAATATACAATGTCGGGTAATGTGGACCACTATAAAAAGTGGCACCACGATATGGGAATTATGGGAAATTACGGTTGGATAATGAAGCAAGGACCTTTAAAATACCGCAAATGGGGCGGTACCCTTAATTGGGTGCCATTCCAAAACATAAACTACATATATATTTGCATTCATTGTTACCCACACATACTCCACATTACCCGCCAATTTAAATTTATCTTTAACCGTTGTTGCGCCCACAACATCAAAAAAAAAAAAAAAAAAAAACAAAAAAAAGTGGTCCATATTACCCAAAGTTACTCTAATCGATTTTCAGAATTTTGTGATTGCACATTAAAAATAGAAGCAAAATAAAAACCAGTAAGGAAAGTAGTAAAGTCGGACGGGGCCGACTATATGATACCCTTCACCACTATGGGTATATTCAACAGATGGGATCCTAACGGACGTCGCATTTTTGAAGGACCATTAACATTAAAATAAACATTTCATTCCGCAACCTATACTAAATTTTGGTCAGATATAGAGTTGCTTCTTACAATGGGAAATTATGTAAATAAATTTAAAGCAAAATATCGAAATCTAAACCGATATCTTCATTTACTTATAAATCCAAATTTCGTGAAAATCGAAGGATATACTTTGGTGCACCATTAACATAAAATCGGACGAATCTATATTTTTATATCTGTACCGATTTTCAGGAAATTTTACACACGTCGTTCTAGGCTTAATTCAGAATGTTATGCCAAATTTCGTCCAAATCGAAGGATATATAGGGACTTTGGTGCACCATTTACATGAAGTCGGACAAAACTATATATGGGAGCTAAATCTGGACCGATTTTCTCGAAACTTAACACACGTCATTCTTGACCTAATTCAGTACTCTATAGCAAATTTCGTGCAATTCGAAAGATATATAGGGACTTTGGGGCACCATTTACATGAAATCGGACGAAACTATATATGGGAGCTATATCTAAATCTGGACCGATTTTCTCCAAACTTGGCAGACATCATTCTAGACTCAATTCAGTACGTTATGCCAAATTTAGTGCAAATCGAAAGATATATAGGGACTTTGGTGCACCATTTACATGAAATCGGACGAAACTATATATGGGAGCTACATCTAAATCTGAAACCAATTTTCATGAATATCTAAATCTGGACCGATTTTCTTGAAACTTGGCAGACATCATTCTAGGCTCAATTCAGTACGTTATACCAAATTTCGAGCAAATCGAAAGATATATAGGGACTTTGGGGCACCATTTACATGAAATCGGACGAAACTATATATGGGAGCTACATCTAAATCTGGACCAATTTTCATAACACTTGGCAGACATCATTCTAGACCTTAATGATTAGGCTGTACCAAATTTCGTGCAAATCGAAAGATATATAGGGTCATTGGGGCACCATTTACATGAAATCGGACGAAACTATATATGGGAGCTATATCTAAATCTTGACCGATTTTCTCGAAACTTGGCAGACATCATTCTAGGCTCAATTCAGTACGTTATGCCTAATTTAGTGCAAATCGAAGGATATATAGGGACTTTGGCACACCATTTACATGAAATCGGACGAAACTATATATGGGAGCTATATCTAAATCTGGACCGATTTTCTCGAAACTTGGCAGACATCATTCTAGACCTTAATGATTAGGCTGTACCAAATTTCGTGCAAATCGAAAGATATATAGGGACATTGGGGCACCATTTACATGAAATCGGACGAAACTTTATATGGGAGCTATATCTAAATCTGGACCGATTTTCTCGAAACTTGGCAGACATCATTCTAGGCTTAATTCAGTACGTTGTGCCAAATTTCGTGCAAATCGAAAGATATATAGGGACTTTGGGGCACCATTTACATGAAATCGGACGAAACTATATATGGGAGCTATATCTAAATCTGGACCGATTTTCTCGAAACTTGGCAGACATCATTCTAGACCTCAATGATTAGGCTGTACCAAATTTCGTGCAAATCGAAAGATATATAGGGACATTGGGGCACCATTTACATGAAATCGGACGAAACTTTATATGGGAGCTATATCTAAATCTGGACCGATTTTCTCGAAACTTGGCAGACATCATTCTAGGCTTAATTCAGTACGTTGTGCCAAATTTCGTGCAAATCGAAAGATATATAGGGACTTTGGGGCACCATTTACATGAAATCGGACGAAACTATATATGGGAGCTATATCTAAATCTGGACCGATTTTCATGAAACTTGGCAGACATCATTCTAGACCTAAATGATAAGGCTGTACCAAATTTCGTGCACATCGAAAGATATATAGGGACCGTTTACATTAAATCGGTAAAATATATATATGGGAGCTATATCTAAATCTGAACCGATTTTTCCCAATTTCAATAGGGTTCGTCCTTGGGCCAAACAAATGAGCTGTGCCAAATTTCATCCAATTCGGATCATAAATGCGACCTGTACTTTGTTTACAATTTAACATCTACAGACGGACAGACGGACAGACGGACGGACGGACGGACGGACATGCATAAATCGACTCAGAAAGTGATTCTATGCATATTCTCAAAAGGAACCATGGGTCTATCTCGATTATTTTTGCCTGTTACAAACATATGCACAAAGACATAATACCCTGTACCACAGTGTGGTGAAGGGTATAAAAACTCTCAAAATCGAGCTTCAAAATGTCAGCATAATTTAAAGGTAGATGCAAATAAAACTTTGTAAAATGATACATGAAAGACCTAGTCCTCATTTTGTAGGCTGCTAGTTTTACTTTGACACGAAGACTATGAAATGAGAGGCTTAGTCGCAAATCGATAGAGAACATAAAAAAACTGGTACGCCTCAACCTGTTTTCAAACATTATTTCACATTAAAGTAGACACAGCTTCCACCCAAAAGACCAGACCAATTAAACCAAAATTATAAAGGGGTGAACCTCGGCTTTAGCTATGTTATTGCCCATACATATAATATATATATATATATATATATATATATATACATATTACAAAAACCAAAGATATGAAAAAATCCACGCCAATATCGGTAATAAATTCTCAAATATATTCTCAAAAATATCCTTACAAATTCCTAATTTTTTTTATAATATCCACATCGAATTCACTGTATACCACACCAGTTTCCCATACCAGAAAATATTAGTTCCCCCCAAAATGCTGTGTCTCAATTCCATTTCTTTTTTATAATCCTTTATTTACTCCTCATATGTAACCCTCTTGACATTTCTGTTCACACTTTCAAAATTAACTGGGGCAATGTACTACGAGACGACGTCATTTGAATATTTGAATATATTTCCCACAAGAACAACACACGCATACACACACACATGTTCCTTACACACTCTGACAAAAATGTTCCACAACTAAAACCCCATTTTTGCTTCAAAACTTTGTAAATTAACTTGAGACTTTAAGTCTGCTCATTTGATGTGCAGCGCTTTGTGTAAATCTGTGACAAAAAAATAAATAAATAAAAAAACAAAAAAAAAAAAAAAAAAAAAAAAAACAATGTTGAGACACTTTTTTGTTCAAATAAATCCCCATAAGCATAAATATGAAATCAAAAAAGAAATATGATAAGTAAAATTATGCAAATATATATTAGGTAATTATTTAGGAGGTTTTTTTTACGATGAGAATATTTTTAAGAATTAACACAGTCGAAATTATGGAAATATAAGAAATTATTTTTTATTGGAAGGACTAGCAGAAGAGTGGATTTAAAATTTGTTTCCAAGAGCTGGACTTGGCGTAGATGTTCTAAAAGAAATTTCTCCAAGGATTATACTAGGCGTTGATATTTTAAAGTTATTTTTCTGAAGATTATAAATTATTATCCAAAAATATTTTTTTCAAATATTATAAATTATTATTTAAACCAGTGAGCGGAGTTATAGTCGAGCTTGGATAATATTTCGCGATATTTGAACCCTTTTGACCGACTAGAGGTCAACTAATATTACTAATGTTCAGTACAGTCCTTCTAATTACTTGTGCAGGTTCCCTTCACCGTAGATTGTGTTGTGGTGTTCGGCTAGCAATTGTGGCCTATAGATCGACTCGAAAAACACAAAAAAAAAAAAATAGTTTTCGGTCTACTTCATCCCAAAATTATTATCTGATCATCACCGAAAAATATAGGCGTTATCATTGAACCTCATGGAACATTTCAAAGCGATCAGCGCTACATTTCCGCACTCTAGTGTGGTAATGGGTTACTAAATAATATCTGAATATGTAGGCACTTGTAATTATTTAAGTGTAACTCCCACATGCAAGTAAATTTGAAAATATAATTGGTATCAATTTAAAGGTCAACCATTCCTCTTGAATATTCTATCAAGGTCTCGAGTCTATGTTCTTCAGGGGCAAATATATACGCCCCATAATACAAATTTTGTCATTTTTTACACAAAAGTCAGGGTCCATTTGAACCGCTAAATATTGACCGATCTTTTTCAAAGCAGGCATGCTTATTCTTTGGCTCGATACCCTACTCCATGTAAAAATTAGCGATGTTCGGGGCATAATTGCGGCCTCTGGAGCGACCAGAAAATCAGACAAAAATAAAGTTTTTGGTCCATTCCATCCCCTAAATATTAACCGATCTTTCCCAAACAATAGGGGTCTACATTGGGCCCAACCCATCTTACATGCAAAATTTCGTGAAGATTGGTTCATAACTGTGGCCTGTTTCGTGTTTGCAAATTATAGTAGACAGACGGACGGACGGACACACATGTCTAGAGACGGACGGACGGACACACATGCCGAGATATGACGATCGGTATACTTAAAGGTGGGTCTAGGACCAAGTACAAACTCTTGGGCTGTACAAAGCTATAATACCCTGACCACATCGTTGTGTAGGGTATAATATATTTTTCATGGAATATACAAATCGTATATATTGTAAAAATATTTTTTTTCAGGGATTATAAATACGCATGGATTTTTATACCCTACACAACTATGTTGTCTGGGTATTAAAGCTTTGTGCAGCCCCAAAAGTTTGTAACGCCGCGAAATATTGGTCCTAGACCCCGAAATTTTGCATATAGGATGAGTTCTGACCAATGAAGACCCCTATTGTTTTTGGTAAAGATCGGTTAATATTTAGGGGATGAAATGGACCAAATACTAATTTTTTGTCGGTTTTTCTGGTCGCTCCAGAGACCGCGATTATGGCCCGAACATCGTGAAATTTTACATAGAGAAAGGGATCGGTGGGAGTTACACTTAAATAGTTACAGGTGATTACGTACTCAGATATTATTTAGTAAACCATTACCACACTAGAGTTCGGAAATATAGCGCTAATCGCTTTGAAATTTTCTAGGAGTTTCCAGTTATGGTGAATAACAACTCCTATAACTTTCGGTGATGATCACATTATAATTGTGGGATGAAATGGATCGAATACTTATTTTTTGTGCTTTTCGAGTCGGTGCCAATAATAATCCAAACATCACAACACAACCCACGGTGAGGGGAATCTGGACAATTCATTGAAAGGGCTGTACTGAATATAAATAGTAATATGCGGAAAATATGTCAGTGTAAAAGAGAGGTGCTGTTGAGGTGCCCAAGCTCCGAATAAATATCTGCAGGAAGTTATAGTTCCGAGGTAGTTGTGTTGGGTATCATATGGTCGGCTCCGCCCGACTTTACTGCTCCGCTCACTGGTTTTAAATATATCTTTCAGTGATTATTTTTCCTAGAATCTAAGTTTGATAATAATAAAAAACCAAAACTAAATTTGAACTGTCACTTCTGCTGTAATGTCCACGTGCTACTCTACAAACTAGACAGTTGAAATGATAGTGTTTTTCCCATAGATGACACGCGCTCCGCACGCTATACTATACAACAAAATTAGGTGACAGACCGTTAGACATGTCGACATGTAAGGACTGCAGGAGGCAGACACTGTAATTCGATATGGCATGTTGTGATTTGTTAGCGATAGAAATAACAATGTCCACTAGTTTTTTTTTTTTTTTTTTGGAAAAACTTTGTTATTGGTGGTGAGCGAAATGGTGAGCTGTGGTAAAGTAACCAAAAACGAAATTCGAATTGCCCTGGAGAAACATATTTTACCAGCAGATAATATGAAAAATTTGGACAAAAGGATTCTTTTTTGCTTTTTAATATCAATTCAATGTGGCGTATGAGTATTGAAAAAAATATTTGTTATTTAATGTCCATAACGTATACGCAGCATGGGATTATCATATAGTCCATTATAATATAATTTTTTAACCGATTTTTTTTATTTGTCTTATTTTCGAAAGCTTATTTAATTTTCTTCCCCGTAATATAATAAAATTTATACGGCTTGATATCATAATTTCATCGTACAGTCCAAAGAAAAATTTATTCTGTCTTTTTATGCGTATTTTTTCACATGTCAACCACTGAAACTCAGTCAATTATCAACCGATTTACCAAATATATATTTTCTTTGAAAGGAAAAATTCTACTCTTCGAAACAAAAAAAGTAAAAAAAGCGTTAAGTTCGACCGGGCCGAACTTTTCATATCCTCCACCATGGGTATACTAACAGATACTTGCAACGAAAATATTTTAAAAACTAGCATATGCCGGCAACTTCGTTAGCAAATGTAGGAAATATTTAAAAATTTATAAAAATACTATTTTATTTTCAGAGAAAACTGCATATGTCAGAAAAACAATCCACACATTAATATCGACCATAAATTAAATTTGAGTACCATTTATTAACTCCATAGGTTCACCCACAATTCAAATTGAACCAAATTTAGTACACAGTAGTTTGAATTTCCAAAACCTCTTACTTACCCTAAAACCTACACCACCACAGTGAACCTAAATATAAGTTTTAGGATTTCAACTTAATTGGTTCACCCATAAATCAAATTGTACCAAATTTAGTTCCTAGTTGTATCAATCTCCAAAACTGCCTACTCCAATCCTACACCCCTACACAGTGATCCTTAATCGAAGTTTCAACTTAATCGGTTGACCCACAATCCAAATTGTACCAAATTTAGTACACAGTAGAAAGAATTTCCAAAATTTCCTGCTTAACCCAAACCAACACTCCCACAGTTATCCTAAATCTAAGTTTCAGGATTCAAACTCTACCGGTTCACCCACTCCAAATTAGGTACACATTAGTACAAGTTTCCAAACTTCCTAGGATTCAAACTCTATCTGGTCACCCACAATACAAATTGTACCAAATTTAGTACACATTAGTACGAATTTCAAAAACTTCCAACTTAACCCAAACCAACTCCCCCACAGTGATGCTAAATCCATTTTTCAGGACTCAAACTCTCACAATTCAAATTGTACCAAATTTAGTACACAGTAGCACCAATTTCTAAAACATTCTACATACCCCAATCCTACCCCCACACTGACCCTAATTCCAAGTTTCAGGATTCCAACTCTATAGGTTCACCCACAATTTATATTGTACCAAATTTAGTACACAGTAGTACGAATTTCTAAAACCTCCTTCTTACCACATACTTACACCCCCACAGTGATCCTAAAACCAAGTTTCAGGATTCCAAGTCTATCGTTTCACTCACAATTAAAATTGTACCAAATTTAGTACACAACAGTATGAATTCCCAAAACTTCCCACATACCCCGATTCTACACCTCCACAGTGATCCTAAATCAAAAGTTTAGGATTCCAACTCTATCGCTTCACCCACAATTTAAATTGTACCAAATTTAGTACACTTAGTACAAATTTCTACAACTTCCTACATACCCCAACTCTACACCCCCACAGTGATCCCAAATCCAAGTATCAGTATCCCAACTCTATCGGTTCACTCACAATTCAAATTGTACCAAATTTAGTACACATTTCTAAAACTTCCTACATATCTCAAACTTACACCTCAACAGTGATCCTGACTCCAAATTGCGTGATTCTTGCTCTATTGGTTCACCTAATATTGAAATTGTACCAAATTCAGTACCCATAAGTATTATTTTCTGAATCTGAACTGAATCCTGAACCCCAATTCCACACCTCTACAGTGATCCTGACTTCAAATTTCATTGTTCCCGCTCTATAGGATAGCCCAAATCCAAACTGTACCGATTATAGCACCATTTAGTACTTTTCGTACACATAAGTAACAAATTTCCAAAACTACATACATATCCCAATCTTACACTCCGACGGTATTTTTAATTTCAAATTCCAGGATTCCAGCTCGATTTGTATCTCCAAATTAAATTTGTACCAAATATAGTACCATATTGTACTTTTCGTACACATGAGTAAAGGCTTTCAAAACCATCTCCTTAAATGGACCCTACTTCTCAACCTTAATTCACACTCCAAATTTCAAGTTTTTAACGCTATCCGTTCACATGTTACAGAATTGTACCAAATTTAGTACATTTTCGTACTTTTCGGATAGTTATAGTTCGAATTTCCAAAAACCCTACACTCCATCATCGACCACCAAACCAAATTTCAGAGTTCTAGCTCCACCGGTTCACCAAATACAATTGGCATCACATTTAGTACGTTTTAGTACTTTTCGTACCGTTCAATATGAAAATTTCCATTGGAAAAAAATGTGTATAAGTACGTCCCTGGAGGCGATTCCTAAATCGGGACCAATATTGATTACATCGTGTAGGAATTACCGAACATTTGTAGTGAGCTAATATAGCTCAGTTTCGAAACAAAAATGTTTGCACCACAATAACTTCCTTTACGCTAAATATTAAAAATACCGAAAATAGGTAGGCATCATTATATGGGGACTAGACCTAACAGCGGGCCGATATAGTTCATTCTTGAACCTCAAGTTCTAGTTTTTTAATCTCGATATCCTCCACAGGTAGAATGATTACAACAAAGTCTTAGAAGCAAACTCAAACCACTGAACAAATTAGATAACTATTTTAATATAAAAAGGGGGTTATATGGGCTGAATATTAATAACATTTGGGAGGGAGATTTGTTACCATATACGACTACAAAAACCAAATTACAAAAATTTGGTTGAAAAACGCGTTCAAGAAGCCCAAAAATCCGAAAATTGGGCTATCCGAAGAAATTTACCTATATTTATAATTTTTAAGAACTCAAAATTCGGTCGAAAAATACGATCAGAACCCCCAAAATACAGAAAATTTGGTGGTACCGGAAAAATGACTACCCTACACAACTATGTTGTCAGGGTATTATAGCTTTGTGCAGCCCCAAAAGTTTGTAACGCCGCGAAATATTGGTCCTAGACCCACCTTTAAGTATACCGATCATCATATCTCGACGTCCGTCCGTCTGTCCTTTATAATTTGTAAACACGCTGCAGGCCACAGTTATGGACCAATCTTCACGAAATTTTGAATGTAAGATGGGTTCTGTCCAATGAAGACCCCTATTGTTTTTGGAAAAGATCGTTTAATATTTAGGGGATGAAATGGACCAAATACTAAATTTTTGTCGGTTTTTCTTGTCGCTCCAGAGGCCGCAATAGTGGCCCGAACATCGTGAAATTTTTGCACGGAGAAGGGGATTGGGCCAAAGAATAAGCATACCTGTTTTGATAAAGATCGGTCAATATTTAGCGGGTCAAATGGACCCTGACTTTTGTGTGAAAAATGACAAAATTTGTATTCTATGGCGTATATATTTACCCCTGAAGGGCATAGACCCAAGAAGTTGACAATGTATCCAAGATGAGTGGTTGACCTTTAAATTAATACCAGTTATATCGTCGTTTGTGCTCGGATGTGGGAGTTACACCTAAATATTTACAGGTATCTCCATATTTCTATATTATGTAGTAACCCATTATCACTGTAGAGAACGGAACTATAGCGCTGATCATTTTGAAATGTTCCATGAGGTTCCAGTTGTGGTCAAGGACAACGCCTATAATTTTCGGTGATGATCAAATAATAAATTTTGGAATGAAGTGGACCGAAAACTTAATTTTTTTTTTGTGTTATTTTCGAGTCGATCTATAGACCAAAAATGAAAGCCGAACATCACAACACAATCCACGGTGAAGGGAATCTGGACAATAGCTGTACTGCTGTCAGTGAACAATAGCTGTCAGTGTAAAGAAGTGGAGCTGTTTACCTCTAATCGGGCAAGAGGGTGAAAATATCGCGAAATATTGCCCAGGCTCGGAATAAATATCCGAAGAAAATTTGAGTCCCGTGGTAGTTGTGTAGGGTATCGTATGGTCGGCCCCGTCCGACTATACTGTTCCGCTCACTGGTTATAATTTTGTAGTGGAACAATTTGGTACCCAATGTACAAAATGTCAGCGAATTCAAACCCCCAAGATACCGAAAATTGGGGTACCCTTATATGGGGGCTATCCGAAAAAATTAACCCATATTTATAATTTTTATTGAGGAGATTTGCTATCCAATAAGAACTCAAAGTACCAAATTTCAGCGAATTCAAGAACCTTAAAATACCGAAAATTGGGGGTACCATTATATGGGAGCTATGCCTAAACGTGGACCGATATAGCCCATTTTCGAACTTGACCTGTCTGCGAACATAAGACGAATCTAGGCAAAATTTTGGCGTCTCAATTCGTTTAGACGCTAGAGTTATTACAACAGACGGACATGCAAAAAATCGTCATAGAATTTTACGATGATCAAGAAAATATACTTTATAGGGTCGGAAATGATTGTTCTGATGCGTTAGAAACGGAAAAACAAAACTAATATACCCTCCATAATATTGTGCAGGGTATAAAAAGATGCTTCATGAGGAAAATATATTTTTAAACCAGTGAGCGGAGCAGTATAGTCGGACGACCATATGATACCCTACACAACTTCCACGAATATCTAACTTTCTCTGGTTTTATATTCTGAGCATGGACAATATTGTTCAATATATACACCCTCTTGACCGACTAGAGGTCAACAAATATTACAATGTGTGTTGCGATGTTCGGCTTTCAATTGTAGCCTATAGATCGATTCGAAAAAATACAAAAAATAATAAGTTCACAGTCCAGTTCATCCCAATTATTATCTGATCCTCAACGACAATTATAGGCGTTGTCCTTGACCATACCTGAATCCTCGTGGAAATTTTCAAAGCGATCAGGGCTATATTTCGGCCCTCTAGTGTGGTAATGGGTTATTAAATAATATCTGAATACGTAAGCACCTGTAAATATTTAAGAGTAACTCCCAAAAACGAGTACATACGACAATATAATTGGTATCAATTTAAAGTCAACCACCCCTCTTGGATATACTATCAACTTCTCGGGTCTATGTCCTTCGGGAGTTAATATATACGCCATAGAATAAAAATTTTGTAATTTTTCACACAAAAGTCAGGGTCCATTTGACCCGCTAAATATTGACCGATTTTTATCAAAACAGGCATGCTTATTCTTCTCCATGCAAAAATTCGCGGCGTTTGAGCCAAAATTGCGGCCTCTGAAGCGACCAGAAAATCAGACAAAAATAAAGTTTTTGGTCCATTTCATCCCCTAAATATTAACCGATCTTCTTCAAAAACAATAGGGGTATTTATTGGCCAGAACCCATTCTACATGAAAAATTTCGTGAAGATTGGTCCGTAATTGTGGCCTGTATCGTGTTTACAAATTATAATGGACAGACGGACAGACGGACGGACGGACACACATATCTAGATCGACTCAGCTAGTCGAGATATGACGATCGGTATACTTAAAGGTGGGTCTAGGAACAATATTTCGCGGCGTTACAAACTTTTGGGGCTGCACAAAGCTATAATACCCTGACAACATAGTTGTGTAGGGTATAAAAATCCAGGACTACGGGTGGTTTGTGAAAAAAAAACATTTTTATAAAATTTTACGCCTACGCGTGGTTCTCTCTGTAAAAATTAACTGTTTAAAAAAAAAAACTTTTTTTGAAAACATATTTATTTATATTGTCGGATGACATAATTCTCAATTCCATATTTATATCTAAGTTAGTTTTCTTTCAATTTAAGTACATATATATGTATGTGCAGTGTACGTAACTGCAAGATGTCCTTAAATTAGGCACATTTGTATGAGTGTGTTATTGTCATGTTTTAAATACCTTTCCACATTTTCATCTATGAAATCATTTACATACGATTTTATGGCATAGGGTGGAATTTAAAATTACCTACCACTTCCTTTGACTCTGTGGAAAACTGAAATAAGCTTAAGTAGGTATTATTTGCATTAGAAGATAACAAAATCTCATTCTCAATTCATATTTCTGCGTATGCTATGTCCTTGTTTGCTAACCGTTTTTTCTTTCTCTCTTCTGTACTGTTTTTTTATTGTTTTCTATTTTAATATATATTTTTTTGTAATGGAAATGAATAAGACCTGATAACACCACACCGGAGATGTGAATGAAAGAAAAAAACAAACAAAACAAATTATGCTGTTTCCCCACTTAGCCTGACATATGTCCTGCTTTCGCATAAAACCAAATCTAGTCCATTAACATTTTATTTTAAGTAATGAGTTTTCTTTTTATCGCGTTATGTTTTGCTCTACACTTCGCCATCAGCGTGTGGAGTTGAGTGGAAGTGTTAAGTGCTAAATTTTTCTGACACCCGACTGAGGTCCAAGGGGGATAGAAAACTGAAAACGCAATTTTAGTACAAAGAAATACTCAAAAAGAAAATTGACTGCGGGATTCACTTCCTGCTCTTTTTAATAAGGAGCCAAGATAAAGCTACTCTATTCTGGATTTAAAAATATGCTTGGCAAGGATCACTAACAAGCGTGGATCCATAGATTGTATTTTTTTGGTCGCTCCAGAGGCCGCTATAATGGGCCCCGAACATCGCGAATTTTCACATGGAGAAAGGAATCGGGCCAAAGAATAAGCAAGCCTGTTTTGATAAAGATCGGTCAATATTTAGCGGACCAAATTGACCCAGTCAAATTGACCCGAGAAGTTGATAGCATATCCTAGAGGAGTGGTTGATCTTAGATTTTTAGCTATAAATTTGCGATGGTCGTGTGCATTCTGTGAATATATTATTATAGAATTTTGTCCATTTTTGATATATAGTATTGGTATGTATTTTTGTGAACAAAGTTCAGGTCGCATTTATGATCCGATTTGGCTGAAATGTGGCATAGGTCACTTATTCGGCCCGAGGACGAACCCTATTGAAATTGGGAAAAATCGGTTCAGATTTAGATATAGCTACCATATATATTTTCGTCCGATTTTAGGTAAATAGTGCACCAAAGTCCCTATATATCCTTCGATATGCACGAAATTTGGCACAGCGTACTGAATTAAGCCTTGAACGATGTGTGTAAAATTTCGTGAAAATCGGTTCTGATTTAGATATAGCTCACTTATATATTTTCGTCCCTATATATATCTTTCGATTTACACGAAATTTGGCACAGCGTACTGAATTAAGTCTAGAACGATATGTGTTAAATTTCGTGAAAATCGGTTCTGATTTAGATATAGCTCCCATATATATATTTTCGTCCGATTTTAGGTAAATAGTGCACCAAAGTTCCTATATATTTTTCGATGTGCATGAAATTTGGCACAGTGTACTGAATTAAGTATAGAACGATGTGTGTTAAATTTCGTTAAAATCGATTCAGATTTAGATATAGCTCCCATATATATTTTCGTCCGATTGAAGCTAAATGGTGTACCGAAGTCCCTAAATATCGTTCGATTTGCACGAAATTTGGCATAGTGTACTGAATTAAGTCTAGACTGATGTGTGTTAAGTTTCCTGAAAATCGGTTCAGTTTTAGATATAGCTCCCATATATATTATCGTCCGATTTAATGTAAATGGTGTACCAAAGTCCCTATATATCTTTCGATTTGCACGAAATTTGGCATAGCGTAATGAATTAGGTCTAGAATGATGTGTGTTCAGTTTCGTGAACATCAGTTCAGATTTAGATATAACTCCCATATATAGTTTAGTCCGATTTTAAGTAAATGGTTCACCAAAGATCCAAATTTTGCAGAAAGTACTAAAAAAACTTCCCTATCGTGTTGAAAGTTTTGAAATCGGTCCAGATTTGGATAGAGCTCCTATATATATTTTCTCATAATTTTATGTACATGATGCACCAAGTACTCAAAATGTGGCCGATATGCACAAAACATACTGAAATTAGTATAACCTAACCTGTGATGGATATTTGCTTTAAATTGATTTACATAATTTTGTCCCATTGTTGTTACATAATCTTGTCCCGTCCACCACATACCTATCGATGGAAACGATTTTTTATTGTGGTAATGTGTGATGGTAAATTTTTTCTAGAATGATTTGACAATTCCGAATATTGTTTCAAACCAAAACCAAATTAACGCTTCTCTTAGTCCATTGAACAAAATATAATTCCATATATTTATTAATAACTTTTGTTTATTTAAAATTTTGTATTTCAATTTATTTTGTGGTTTTGGTTAACATTTCCAAGTAGATGAAACGATGCAAACATTTTCTGTAGGGAATGCTGGATCTATAAAGTCATATAGGTGAAAAAGTGCAGTAATAGGTGATGAAGTTTAGTGAATAATTTGCCAGAATACAACTCGCTGAGTGCCGGATGAGAAAAATTTCTTGCAGAGTGATTTTTCGAAATAAAAATGTTCACCAATAGGCCGGGATATACGTGGATTTTCAGAAAATATGTTTTCCTATGTTCAACAGAAGGCGTGGATTTAAAATATATATATATTTTTTAGTGATATTTTTCATGGATCATCAACGTGAGTGTTTTTTTATACCCTACACAACTATGCTGTCAGGGTATTATAGCTTTGTGCAGCCCCAAGAGTTTGTAACACCGCAAAATATTGGTCCTAGACCCACCTTTAAGTATACCGATCGTCATATCTCCACTAGCTGAGTCGATCTAGACATGTGTGTCCGTCCTTCCGTCTGTCTATTATAATTTGTAAACACGATACAGGCCACAGTTATGGACCAATCTTCACGAAATTTTGCATGTAGGAAGGGTTTGGCCCAATGTTTTTGGTAAAAATTGGTTAATATTAAAGGGGATAAAATGGACCAAATACGTCATTTTTGTCCATTTTTCTGGTCACTCCAGAGGCCAATATATAGCGCAATTATGTCCCGAACACCGAACAAATTTTACATGGAGAACGGGATCGGGCTAAAGTGCCTGTTTTGATAATAAACCATTACCACACTAGAGGGCGGAAATATAGCGCGGATCGCTTTGAAATGTTTTATGACGTTCCAGTTATGGTCAATGACAACGTCTATAATTTTCGGTGATGATCAGGTAATAATTTTGGGATGAAGTGGACGGAAAACATATTTTTTGTGTTTTTTTTTTCGATTCGATCTATAGGCAACAATTATAAGCCGAACATCACAACACAACCCACGGTGAAGGGAATATGGAAACGTAATTAGAAGGGCTGTAATGATAATATTCGGTGTACTGGTAATATTCGGAAAATATGTTAGTGTAAGGGAGAGGTGCTGTTGACCTCTAATTGGGCTCGAGGGAGCAAATATCACGAAATATTGCCCAAGCTCGGAATAAATATCCGCAGAATGTTAGAGTTCCGTGGTAGTTGTGTAGGGTATCGTATGGTCGGACCCGTCCGACTATACTGCTCCGTTAACTGGTTTCAAAATCGCTCTTATCAGACATCAGTAGAAGTGCTCTATACAAAACTTTATTTTTATGAAGGCTTGCAAGCGCGTGCAAATATCACGACATATTACTCAGGCTGGAAATACAAATCAGCAAAAAGATAGAGTTCTGTGGTAGTTGTGTAGGGTATGGTATGGTCGGCTCCGTCCGACTATACTGCTCCGCTTACTGGTTTAATGTTTACAAGGACCACAGGCCAATATTAGACATTACTTTTTATACCTTACACAACTATTTTGTCAAGGTATTTTTAGCATTGTGCAGGACCAGGAGTTTTTAACGCTCCGAAATATTGGCCCTAGACCCATCTTTAAATATAGCGATCGTGGCTAAATACTTAGAAAGGCTGTTTAGATGATGATCGGTTAATATTACGGGCGTCAAATCAACCAAAATCTAAAGTGACAAAAATTTTATTTGATGGCGTAAACTTTCACGTCGGGAAAACAAGATTTGGAAAATATGCCAGGGGGTTGGACCTAAACAAGCGGGTTCAAATGTCGCGTAATATTGCCCAGGCTCAGAATATAGAAAGGCAAAAAATTAGATTTTCATGGTAGTTGTGTAGGGTATCATATGGTCGGCCTGTCCGACTATAATGATCCGCTCACTTGTTTCAAAATATTTTCCAAAGACCACCAGACTTTCACTTTATATATTTTTTAGTAATTACAAAGAATGGGCGGATTTTTTTTCGAACTCTTACATACCTACAAATTTCCCATTAGCATGTTGACAACATCAACAGAATACCCCAAAATTCGAATTGCTTCTGAGAACTTTCACATTCCTGTAATTTGATTACCGAAACAACAATGGGGAAATAGCAATGCAATTAGTTTTGTAATTGAATTTTCCGAAAATCAATATTAATTGTGAATACACCTCCAGAGGGATGTGCTTCAATAATATCGTGATGAACGAGATGTGTACTCTCCTTCGAAAATGGGTGGCGGAGGGGTTTGGTAACATACCATACCGAGCAACATTCCTTTTTCATGATCCACTTATCAATCACAAAGTTCTTTCACTTTTTTGTTGTTGTTGCAGGTTATTTTTTTGAAGCTTATCAGATTTTGTTTTGTTTTCCCTTTTTTATCTGCTACCAGATGGGTTGGAGTTTTGTTTTCTTTCACATTGGGGGGAGTGAGTGTATGCGTGGATGGGGGATTTATCTGTTAGCTATGTGCGCCGACGATGTTTCATTGTAGAATTTTCTGAGGGATAAAGTTTTAAAGTAAACATTTCCCAGAAATTTACTTTCCCTGAAAATGTTGTAATTTTTGAAATGTTGTGGGGATTTTAACTTTTGTTTTCCGGGGGAATTTTGCAGAAAAAAAAAACAACGACATCTCGTGATGTATCACACGGTACGGAAAATCATGTTAGATTTTATTTTTATTATACCCTACGCAACTATGTTGTCAGGGTATTATAGCTTACACATAAATATTTACAAGTGTTTACGTATTCATATATAATTTAGTAACCTATTACCCCACTAGAGAGCGAAAATATAGCGCTAATCGCTTTGAAATTTTCCATGAGGATCCAGGTATGGTCAAGGACTACGTATTTAATTTTCGATTATGGTCAGATAATAATATTGGGATAAGGTGGACCGAAAACTTAATTTTTTGTGCTTTTTCTCGAGTCGATATGTATGCTACAATTGAAAGCCAAACAATCTAGTTCACTTAGCGGATCGATCTTTCTCGTTACTTACTTACTTAGCTGGCATGTTACAGAACGGTTGTTCCATAAGCCGAGCTTAAAAAAGATTTCCAAGCGCGTCGGTTTTGTGCGCAAGTCCACCAATTTGGAAGACCACGTTCCAAGATGTTGTTTTCTACTTGGTCTTTCCATCTAATTCGTGGCCTACCCCTTCTACGGGAACCATCAGTAGGCTCATTTTTATATGCCTTTTCAGCTGGGGCATTTTCATTCATCCGCACAAAATGGCCTAGCCATCGTAGTCGCTGCTGCAGCTCAATACGACTGACTATGTCCATGTCCGCATAAATTGTAAAGCTCAAGGTTCATTCGATGCCGATATTCACCGTTGACGCAGATCGGTCCGTAGATCTTTCGGAGAATTTTTCTCTCAAACGCCCCAAGATCTGCCTCATCTGCTTGCGTAAGTACCCATGCTTCTGATCCATATAATAGCACGGGTAGTATCAGCGTCTTGTAAAGTGTGAGTTTGGTCTGACGGGAGGTGGCCCTGTTTCTCTACAGCTTACTTAGACCATAATAGCATCTGTTGGCCATCACAATCCTTCTCCGAATTTCAAAACTGATGTCATTCGTTTTATTTACGGCGGTACCAAGGTATATAAAGTCTTTAACTACCTCGAGGCTGTAGTTCTCAAGTTCCACAGTTGGTCCGAGTCTACTGGACGCCTTGCGCGTTGATATCATCAGCTTGGTCTTCTCGCCGTTTACTGCCAGACTCAATTTGGCAGACTTCTTTTTAATTTGTTCAAAGGTGGCTGTTACCGCTCGCAATGTTCGATGTCATCGGCGTAGGCGAGTAACATGTGTTGTTTGGTGTACAGAGTGCCATTTCTGTTCACCTTTGCGTCTCGTATGACCTTTTCCAATAGGATGTTAAGAAGATCACACGACAAACTGTCACCTTGTCTGAATCCTCGTTCGGTATTAAAGGGCTCCGATAGGTCCTTTCCTACTTTAACTGCTGATCTTGTGCCACTTAAAGTTATCCTGCATAGCCGTATTAATTTTGCTGGAATGCCGAACGCAGACATGGCTTTAAACACCTCTGAACGGATAGGGCTGTTGAATGCGGCTTTATAGTCGACAAATAGGTGGTATGTGTCGATGTGTTTTTCGTGGATCTTTTCCAGGATTTGGCGCACAGTGAAGATCTGGTCAATGGTGGATTTGCCAGGTCTGAAGCTGCATTGGTATGGTACGATGATGTCATTGACCATTGGCTTCAATCGTTCACACAGCACACTGGATAGCACTTTATATGCGATGGGAAGGAGACTTATTCCTCCATAGTTGGCACATATCGTCTTGTCTCCTTTTTTGTGCACGGCACACTGGATGCTGAGGTTCCAATCATTGGGCATGCATTCATCTAGCCAAATTGTGCTAATCAGCTGATGCATGCTCCTGATCAGCATCTGGCCACCAGTCTTGAATAGTTCGGCTGGTAACCCATCAGCTCCTGCTGCTGTGTTGTTCTTGAGCCAATTAATTGCTTTTATGACCTCATCTTGGCTAGGTGGTATACATTCTATACCATCATCTCTTATTGGTTCTGGGGTATCTTCTTCATCGTCACTTTTTGATAGTAGAAGCTTTTCGAAATGCTCCTTCCAGATCCTCAACACGCTGTCTGTATCTGTCACCAGGTTTCCTTCTTCACCTCTACAGGAGGATATGCCTGCACCAAAGTCTTCGGTTTGGTGTTTTACTCGTTGGTAAAATTTCCGGACTTCATTCTGACTCCTGTACATCTCGATTTGCTCACGCTCACGTTTTTCTTGTTCTTTCTTCTTTTTCTGAAAACACGATTCTCTTCTCTCCTTTTCTCCCGATAATTCTCCATCACGTTACGTGTTGCTACTGTCTGCAGGGTTGCCCTATACGCTGCGTTTTTCGCATCAGTAGCATTACGGCAGTCCTGATCGTACCATGGGTTTCTTGGTGGTGGTTTTTGGTACCCAATTGTTCCTTTTGCTGCAGTTTGTAGGGAGTGGGCAATTCTTTGCCATTGTGCTTTTATGCTATTGTCGGGACAAGAAGTGCTTTCGTCAAACAGTTGGGAAAGTTGAGCGGAGTAGGCCTCGGCTACCTGTTGTGTTTGCAGTTTTTCGACGTCGAGTTTCCGTGTTGTATTAGATCGAACCTTTGCTGCAACATTAAGACGGGTGCGTACCTTGGCTGCCACAAGGTAATGGTCCGAATCGATATTCGCTCCTGGGATCGATCGGACGTCTAAAACATTGGATGAATGCCTTCCGTCTATCACAACATGATCAATTTGATTTCTCGTTACTTGATCCGGAGAGGTGGCCTTGTATATATCGAGATGCTTGAATCTGGTGCTGCTAACTACCATGTTTTTTGCTGCCGCGAAGTCAATCTTAGCTTTTTCATAGTAGGTTTGGTTTTCCGAGAGTGGGCAACTAACCCGACGCCTCAACCCATTTTTATAGTTCTTATGGGTGTACTCGCGGCACATATTAGCTCACTATTTCATCGGGTGATGAGAATAGCTCCCCAGGTGGCACCGCGGGGAGGTCAGTGTCCACAATTGAGATGAAAGAGGGACCAAGATAATCCTGGACTTCGCCATGTTAAAGCCAATCAGAGTCGTTGCTTGGTATCTATCATCCCCTACCCGATCTTTCTCGTTCCTTTTTTTAAAGGAACTAGTTCCTTAATGTAGTCGCTTTGCTCCATATAGACTCGACTCTTACATAGTTCCTTTGAATCTCTTTCTTTCATCGTTCTTTTAGTTCGTTCCGCAACTACCCAACTCTACAGAACATCACAACACAACCCACGGTGAAGGGAATCTGCAAAAGTAATTAGAAGGACTATACTGAATATTAGTAATATTTGTTGGCCCCTGGTCGGTCAAGAGGGTGCAAATATCGCGAGATATTGCCCAAGCTCAGAATATAGAATCACAGAAAGTTAGATTTTCGTGGAAGTTGTGTAGGCTATCATATGGTCGGCCCCGTCCGACTATACTGCTACGCTCACTGCTATAATTTTAAATTTGCTCTAAATCTGCGTAAAATTTATTTTGAATCCTTAAAGGCCACACCATATTTTTTTACAAAATATTTCGTTTCAAGTCATTAGGTATTGGCATTAATAGAGACATTTAATGTAAAAACCCTATTCAAAATATCCCATCGAACAGATGACAAATTTCACATAATTTACTCGTTTTGGGGTTTTGTCAAAATAGGTCCATCATCAACGGAAAAGGAAATTAAATAGAAATAGAAATACACACAAGAAAGAAAAAAAAAACAACTCACTAACCAGAAAAATAAGAAAAAAGACAACAACAAAAAATATGTTGAAGGACAATCCCATCATTCTAAAAAGGACGTTTTGGATGATGATTATGGTTATGATGATGCTGAAGAAGAAGAACAGGACGATAACGAGACGTATGATGATGACGACAGATGTGAGAATGTGTAGCAATGAAATGACATTGAATTTAATGCAAAGGCATGGAATGATGTCGCACGAATGTTGAGCTGTCATCACAAATGTTATTGAGTTGCTCTACTCGACGTTTCCTCACCATCCATCCATCTTTAAGTGAAATGTTGTCACAATCATATTACGTGTCTGTGTGTGTGTGTGTTTGAGTGTTCGTTGATGGGTGGGCGTGTGGAAGACGTACATATGTATCTGTGGCAGAAAGGGATTAAAGCAAATTTTACCGCAACAAAAAAATCGTTAGGGTTTTTTTCTGCCTTTCTTCGGCGAAACATTTGTAACACATCGACACCTACGTCTAATGGAAAATCAATGAAGCAGAAGATTATGAAGGGAGGGATGGGAAAATATGCAGAAAAAAAACAACGACAAGGGTATGAAATCCATAAGAATGTGTTATTCCGATGAAGCAAATTAAATTGATACGTATAACCTCTATGAAGATTTAGCACAATTGGTGGGGGATTTTTGTTTGATATCCACTGACAATTTTTTAATGACCTGCTTAATATATTTTACTACATAGACATTAATTGTCATTTTCTTATTTTGCAGGGGAAATTTTCTGGAGAAATTGGACACCAAACAGGTAAGAGAGATATATAACAATTCCATCGCCTTAGCATTTGGACGAATTTTGTTTCAAGTATAATACGCTTTGATAAAAAAAATAATATATATATATATATATATATATTGACAGTCGTAATTGGAGTAGATTTAAACAATCTGGGACTATCAATAGACGTTGATCTATATTTCGACGCCTATCATAGGCTGGGATTCTTAAAAAATATTTTTTCGACACCTAGCTGGGTTTTTTTAGAAATATATTTATACCCTACCCAACTATGTGTGAGGATATTAAAGCTTTGTGCAGTCCCAAGAGTTTGTAACGCCGCGTAATATTAGTCCTAGAACTACCTTTAAGTATACCGATCGTCATATCTCGACTAGCTGAGTCGAGCTAGACATGTGTGTTCGTCCGTCTGTCCATTATAATTTGTAAACACGATACAGGCCACAGTTATGGACCAATCGTCACGGAATTTTTTATGTAGGATGGGTTCTGGCCAATGAAGACCCCTATTGTTTTTGGCAAAGATCGGATAATATTTAGGGTATGAAATGGACCACATACTAAATTTTTGTCCGTTTTTCTGGTCGCTCCAAAGGCCGCAATAATGGCCCGAACATCGTGAAATTATCCATGGAGAAGGGATCAGGCCAAAGTATAAGCATGCCTGTTTTTATAAAGATCGGTCAATATTTAGCGAGTCAAAGGGACCCTGACTTTTGTGTGAAAAATGACAAAATTTGTATTCTATAGCGTATATGTTTACCCCTGAAGGACATAGACCCGAGAAGTTTATATTATATCCAATCGGAGTGGTTGACCTTTAAATTAATAGAAATTATATTGTTGTATGTGCTCGGATGTGGGTGTTACACCTAAATATTTACAGGTATCTTCGTATTCGTATATTATTTAGTAACCCATTATCACTCTAGAGAGCGGAACTATAGCGCTGACCGCTTTGAAATGTTCCATGAGGTTCCACTTATGGTTAAGGACAACACCTATCATTTTCGGCGATGATCAGATAATAATGTTGGAATGAAGTGGACCGAAAACTTAATTTTTTGTGTTATTTTCGAGTCGTTCTATCGACCCTAAATAAAAGCCGAACATCACAACACAACCCACGGTGAAGAGAATCTGGACAATAGCTGTACTGAATACTCGTAATATCCAGAAAATATGTCAGTGTGAGGAAGATGTGCTGTTTACCTCTAATCGGGCAAGAGGGTGCAAATATCAAGAAATATTGCCCAGGCCCGGAATATACATCCGCAGAAAATTTGAGTTCCGTGGTAGTTGTGTAGGGTATCGTATGGTCGGCCCCGTCCGACTATACTGCTCCGCTCACTGGTTATACCCTACACAACTATGTTGTCAGGGTATTATAGCTTTGTGCAGCCCTAAATGTTTGTAACGCCGCGAAATATTGGTCCTAGACCCACCTTTAAGTATACCGATCGTCATATCTCGACTAGCTAAGTCAAGCTAGACATGTGTGTCCGTCTGTCCGTTATAATTTGTAAGCATGATAGAGGCCACAGTTATGGACCAATCATCACGGAATTTTTTATGTAGGATGGGTTCTGGCCAATGAAGACCCCTATTGTTTTTGGTAAAGATCGGATAATACTTAGGGTATGAAATGGACCAAAAACTTTATTTTTGTCGGTTTTTGTGATCGCTCCAGAGGCCACAATTATGGCCCAAACACCGCGAATTTTTGCATGGAGAAGTGAATCGGGCCAAAGAATAAGCATGCCTGCTTTGATAAAGATCGGTCAATATTTAGCGGGTCAAATGGACCCTGACTTTTTTGTGAAAAATGACAAAATTTGTATTCTGTAGCGTATATATTTACTCCTGAACGACATAGAGCCGAGAAGTTGATATTATATCCAAGAAGAGTGGTTGACATTTAAATTGATACCATTTATATTGTCGTATGTATTTGGATGTGTAAGATACACTTAAATATTTACTGGTGCTTACGTACTAAGATATTATTTAGTAACTCATCGCTGATCGCTTTGAAATTTTCCATGAGATTCCAGTTGTGGTCAAGGACAATGCCTATAAATTTCTGTTATGATCAGATAATAATTTTGGGATTAAGTGGACCAAAAAGGGCTGTACTGAATATTGGTAATAATCGGAATATATGTTAGTGTAAGGAAGAGGTGCTGTTGACCTCCGGCAAGAGGGCAAGAGGGAGCAAATATCACGAAATATTCCCCAGGCTCGGAATAAACATCCACAGAAAGTTAGAGTTCCGTGATAGTTGTGTAGGGTATCGTATGGTCGGCCCCGTCCGACTATACTGCTCCGCTCACTGGTTTTATACTATTATTGGCGAGGATTTTTATAATCATTTTTCCAGCCCTATTATTGGCGTGGATTTATTTATTTATTTTTTTGACAACTATAATTGTCTTAGATTTTCTAAAAAACATCTTTTTCAACATTCATTTGCATTTGTCGTTTTACAAATATTTTTCCTTACCAATAAGGAGCTTGGCTATTTAAAATGAAGCGCTATTTGTTGCGCCCCCCCGTTTGGCATTATTCTTATTTCAATTAAAGATCTCCACCTCCACACCCTCAAGATGTTTTTCATCATAGAAATTGTGTCAAAATTTGCATTTCGCAAAGATTTTTGTATAGACAGTGATGCGCCACAAAATACCGCACTATAAGCAAATTTACTTAAATAAACCTCACTTAGCATACACTTCCGATAACTTTAGTTATGACCTTGTTGTTGACGTCGTTATCGGCGACACATATCCTGCAAGTGACATTGATTAACTATCGGGTAATTATATACTTGACTATAGCAACGCATAAACCTCACAATATCCATCCGAATGTATAAATCATTAACAGTGTCGTCATCGTCAAAATCCTCCCTGGTCACGACCGGTGGTAACATTGTCAGCAACATCATTCATTCGCTATTTATTTATTCATTCATTCCTGTCATAATTCATTCATATATTCATATCAACACCAAACGCTCGTCCATTTGTGTATGCGTAAATGTATATATATATATATATACATTTACGCATACACGATATGCTACACAATGACTTGAACATATTTTATTTAAGGTTTTATGGTAAAAATTGTTTTTAAAATCCATGCCTAGTATGGGCACTCAAAACATATTTTAAAACAATTCCAGTAGGCATATTCTGTAAATTTTAACAACATTCGATATTGTTTAAATTTCTTTTGTTATTGTAAAAACAATAAAACAAACAAATGATATTGTTGTAAAATAAACAATATCGAATGTTGTTAAAAAGTTACAGAATAGGCCTACAGGCCTAGGATGGGCCTTCTACACATATTCTTAAAAAGATTCCAGGCCTGGTACGGACCCTCAACAAATATTTTTTAAACATCCACGCATAGAAATTCATTTGTTTGGCCCAAGGACGAACCCTATTGAAATTGGGAAAAATCGGTTCAGATATAGATATAGCTCCCATATATATTTTTTGCACGAAATTTGGCACAGCGTAATGAATAAGGTCTAGAATGATGTGTGCAAAGTTTCGTGAAAATCGGTACAGATTTAGATATAGCTCCCATATATATCTTCGTCCGATTTAACGTAAATTATGTACCAAAGTCCCTATATATCTTTCGATTTGCACGAAATTTGGCACAACGTACTAAATTAAGTCTAGAATGATGTGTGCAAAGTTTTGTGAAAATCGGTTCAGATTTAGATATAACTCCCATATATAGCTTCGCACGATTTTAGGTAAATAGTCCACTAAAGTCCCTGGAAATCTTTTGACATGCATGAAATTTGGCACAGCGTAATTAATAAGGTCTAGAATGATGTCTGCCAAGTTTCGTGGAAATCAGTTCAGATTTAGATATAGCTCCCATATATATCTTCGTCCGTTTTAAGGAAAATGGTGCACCAATGTATAGCTTCGCCCGATTTTAGGTAAATAGTCCACTAAAGTCCCTGGAAGTCTTTTGATTTGCACGAATTTTGGTATCGGGTACTGAATTAAGTCTAGATAGAATGATGTGTTTAGGCTTCGTGAAAAGATCCACAGCTAGGCCGATTGACACAACGTACTGATGCAATATAAATTAGTCTCTGGCAAGTTTCTTTGAAATCGGTTCAGATATAGATCTATAACAAAAACGCGTCGTCTGTTAGGATACATATGTAGAATATATCCAAAGTGGTGAAGGGTATCATATAGTCGGCCCAGTCCGACCTTACTACTTTCCTTACTGTTTTTTTTCGAAATCCACAGCTATTTTTCAAAAGTCTATCTTTAAAATTTTTTTTCTTTTTTTCTTTAAAAAATATTTAAAAATACCTAGTAGGGACCTTCTAAAATGAATTAAGTGAGCGGAGCAGTATAGTCGGACGGGGCCGACCATACGATGCCCTACACAACTACCACGGAACTCTAACTTTCTGCGGATGTTTATTCCAAGCCCCTCTTTCTTACACTGATATATTTTCCGAATATTACTATTCATATTCAGTACAGCCCTTCTAATTAATTGTCCAGATTCGCTTCACCGTGGGTTGTGTAGTGATGTTTGGCCTATTATTGGCATTGTCTCGAAAAAACACAACAAAATTAAGTTTTCGGTCCACTTCATCCCAAAATTATTATCTGATCATCATCGAAAAGTAAAGGCGTTGTCTAAACAATAACTGGAATCTCATTCAACATTTCAAAGCGATCAGCGCTATATATCCGCCCTCCACTGTGCTAATAGTTTATTAAATGTTATCTGAACACGTAAGCACCAGCACATATTTAAGTGCCATTCGCACATACGAGATCATACGACAATATAATTGGTATCAATTTAAAGGTCAAGCACTCCTCTTGAATATACTATCAACTTCTCGGGTCTTTGTCCTTCAGGAGTAAATATATACGCTATAGAATACTAATTTTGTAATTTTTCACACAAAAGTCAGGGTCCATTTGACCCGCTAAATATTGACCGATCTTTATCAAAACAGGCATGCTTATTCTTCGGCCCAATTCTTTACTCCATGTAATGATTCGAGATGATTGAGCCATAATTGCGGCCTCTGGAGCGACAAGAAAACCCGTGTTTGATATTTTTATCCCCTAAATATTAACCGATCTTTACCAAAAACAATAGGGGTCTTCATTGGCCAGAACTAATCCTACATGCAAAATTTCGTGAAGATTGGTCCATTACTGTGGCCTGTATCGTATTTACAAATTATAATGGACAGACGGACGGACACACATGTCTAGATCGACTCAGCTAGTCGATATATGACGATCGGTATACTTAAGGTATACTCTAGGACCAATATTTCCCGGCGTTATAAACTCTTGGGCTGAACAAAGCTATAATACTCTGACAACATAGTTGTGTAGGATATAAAAATTCAGGTATGGGACCTTTAAAAAATATTAAAAAAAAGACCTAGCATAAACCTTCAAAAATGAATTAAAAAAAAAAAACTTTTAAAAATATATTTAAAATTCAGGCTTAGTATGAACCCTGTAAATAATACGCTTATTTATGGACCCTCTTCAAATATTTTTCAAAAAGTTCCACGCTTATAATGGATACTATAAAAATATTTTTTTGAACATCTGCGTCTATTAGTGGCGTGGACTAAATATATGGGGGTTTTGATCGTATGTTTCCACCGAAATATCTGTAATTTAGTATTTTGAGTTCTTAATATGTCCCAAATCTCTTCTTCACAAAAAATTATGAATATAGGTCCAATTTTTCTGATAGCCCCCATATTAGGGTACCCCCAATTTTCGGTATTTTGGGGTTCTTGAGCGCGTTTTTCAACGAATTTGCTGCAATTTGGTATTTTGTAGTCGTATATGGTAACAAATCTCCTTACCTACCTACCTGTGTGGGAGGTACCAGAAGGAGTGGACCGATATTCCACATCGTCGAATTTCAACTAAGTTGGGAAGAAATAATAAGATGGCCAAAGTTTGGATGAAATCTAAATTTTCTGAAACGGATTTGGTCCAAAGAAACATGGGGTCTAGAACCAATATTTCGATGAGGCACATTTTCACCGTGCTAAAGTGTATACACCCTCATTAGCCATTAAGCTGAAGGTATAATTATCCATTAACAATATCTAAAATTTGTATTATGGTTTACATAATCCGTTTTTAGAAATGTCGGTATGTTTTCACTTTTTGGTATGTTCCCTATATTTTAATATCTAGTACCTGTCAGAATATCTATGGTGAATGGTATCCAATGTTCGGCCCGGCCGAACATAACGCTTGTTCACTTGTTTTCAAATAAATTCCAATTTTTGTTCTATGCCGCAACTCCACTGTCCCAGAAGTTCCCTTTAAACCAAAGTAAGTTTATTTTCTCCTATTTTTCATCATATCTTCCTTTACTCTGCCAAAGATAAATTTGTCCCAGCGGTAATAAAAAACATAATAAGAATTGATTGCATGGCATCTCTTCATTAGCAAATAATCTGCTGGGGAAATATTTGCGTAAATCCTTTCTACTTGGAATTGTGTGGAGGAAACATGACACCCCCTCTGCCCTTCGCAGGCACTCATTACTCTTTGCGTTTAGTTTGTTTTATGTGATGGTTCGTATTTTGTCTTTAATATATTTTAAGTATATTACAGATTTTATGGAATTTCCAAGAACTGTCAGGGATGCGAGTATGTGTTTGGGTGTTTGTACATTTAATGACCCCATGGCAATAATTTTTAGTATAGTTTAGTGTAGCGTATGTGTATGTTTGTTTCTTTTTTCGTAGTAAAGGATTTCAATATTCAATATTTTTTGTGTTTTTTTATGTTTACATGACCTTCATCATAGAAAATGTGGGACATAAACACTCCTCCGCTTCCCCCGTAGATCTTTCGGAGAATTTTTCTTTCAAACACCCCAAGAGTTGCCTTATCTGATTGTGCAAGTACCCACGCTTCCGATCCATATAATAGCACGTTTTAATTATGGCGGTATCAAGGTATATAAAATCTTTAACTACCTCGAAGTTGTAGTTCTCAAGTTCCACAATTGGTCCGAGTCTACTGGACGTCTTGCGTGTTGATACCATCAGCTTGGTCTTTTCGGCGTTTTTACTGCCATACCCACTTTGGTAGACTCCTTTTCAATTTGTTCAAAGGTGGCTGTTACCGCTTCCAATGTTCGACCCATTATATCGATGTCATCGGCGTAGGCGAGTAACATGTGTTGTTTGGTGTACAGAGTGTCATTTCTGTTCACCTTTGCGTCTCGTATGACCTTTTCCAGCTGGATGTTAAAAAGATCACACGACAAACTGTCACCTTGTCTGAATCCTCGATCGGTATTGAATGGCTCCGATAGGTCCTTTCCGACTTTAACTGCTGATCTTGTGCCACTTAAAGTTATCCTGCATAGCCGTATTTTTTTTATAAATGCCGAACGTAGACATGGCTTTAAACACCTCTGAACGGATAGGGCTGTCGAATGCGGCTTTATAGTCGACGAATAGGTGGAATGTGTCGATGTGTTTTTCAGGATTTTGCGCAGAGTGAAAATCTGGTCAGGTCTGAAGCCGCATTGGTATGGTCCAATAATGTCCAATAATTGGCTTCAGTCGTTCACACAGTACGCTGGATAACACTTTATATGCGATGAAATGGTGACTTATTCCTCCATAGTTGACAGATATCGTATTGTCTCCTTTTTTGTGCATAGGACACAGGATGCTAAGGTTCCAATCATTGGGCATGCATTCTTCTAGCCAAATTGTACTAATCAGCTGGTGCATGCGCCTTACCAGCATCTGACCACCAGTCTTGAATAGTTCGGCTTGTAACCCATCGGTACCTGCTGCTTTATTATTTTTCAGCCGATTGATTTTCTATTCTGACTTCATTTTGGCTAGGTGGTATACACTCTACACTGCTACTATTTGATACCAGAAGTTTTTCAAAATGCTCCTGTCTGCATTTGTCACCAGATACAGGAGGATAAGCTTGCACCAAGGCCATCGGTTTGGTGTTTTACCCCTTGGTAGAATTTTCGGACTTCATTCTGACTCCTGTACATCTCGATTTGCTCACGCTCACGTTTTTCTTGCTCTTTCTTCATTTTTCTGAAAGTACTTTTCTCCTCTATCCATTTTTCCCGATAGTTCTCCATCGCTTCTCGTGTTGCTACTGTCCGCAGGGTTGCCCTATACGCTGCGTTTTTCATATCAGTAGCATTACGACACTCCTGATCCACGGATTTCTTGATGGTGGTCTTTGGTTCCCAAGTGTTACTTTTGTTGCAGTTTGTAAGGCGTGAGAATTCTCTACCATTGTGCTTCTATATTATTATCGGGACCAGGGGTTCTTTCGTCAAGCAGTTGGGTAAGTTGAGCGGAGTAGGCTTCTGCTATCTGTTGTATTTGCAGCTTTTCAACGTCAAATTTCCATGTTAGATCGCACCTTAGCTGCTACATTAGGACGGGTGCGTGCCTTGGCTGCCACAAGGTAATGGTCTGAATCGATATTCGCTCCCTTGTGTATATCGAGATGCTTGAATCTGGTGCTGCTAACTACAATGTTTTTTGCTGCCGCGAAGTCAATCAACCTTATGCCGTTGTCTGATGTTTCTTCATGAAGGCTGAATTTTCCGACGGTGGGGCCAAAAATATTTTCTCTTCCGATTTGGATGAAATTTGGTACAGCACATTTCTTTGGCCCAAGGACGAACCCTATTGAAATTGGTAAAAATCGGTCCAGATTTAGATATAACTCCCATATATATTTTCGTCCGATTTATGGTAAATGGTGCACCAAAGTGTATCTATATATCTTTAGATTTGCACGAAATTTGGTACAGCGTACGGAATTAAGTCTAGAGTGATGTGTGCTAAGTTTTGTGAAAGTCGATTCAGATTTAGATATAGCTCCCATATATAGTATCGTCCGATTTTATGTAAACGGTGCACCAAAGTCCCTATATATCTTTCGATTTGCACAAAATCGTACTGAATAAAGTGCAGGATGATCTGTGTTAAGTTTCGTAAAAATAGGTTCAGATTTAGATATAGCTCCCATATAATTTTCGTCCGATTTTATAGAAATGGTGCACCAAAGTCCTCATAATCTTTCGATTTTCGCGAAATTTGGCATAGGGTACTGAATTGAGTGTAGAATGATGCCTGCTCAGTTTCGTAAAAATCGGTTCATATTTATATATAGCTCTAGTATATAGTTTCGTCCGATTTTATGTAAATGGTGCACCAAAGTCCCTATATATCTTACGATTTGCACAAAATTTGGCATGCCGTACTGAATTAAGTCTAGAATGATGTGTGCAAAGTTTCGTGAAAATCGGTTCAGATTTAGATATAGCTCCCGTATATAGTTTCGTCCGATTTTATGTAAATGGTGCACCAAAGTCTCTATATATCTTTCGATCTACACAAAATTTGGCATAGCGTACTGAGTTGCGCCTGGAGTGATGTGTGTCAAGTTTAGTGAAAATCGGTTCAGATTTAGATATAGCGTCTATATATAGTTTCGTCCGATTTTATGTAGATGGTGCACCAAACTTCCAATATTTTTCAGATTGAGACAAAATTTTGCATAGCGTACTGAAGTAGGTCCTGATTGATGTATGCGAAGTTTTGTTGAAATCGGTTCATATTTATATATATATATATATCTCCCATATATAGTTTCGTCCGATTTTAAGTAAATGGTGCACCGAACATCCAATATTATTCAGATTAAGACAAATTTTTGCACGGCATACTAGATTAGGTCCAGTTTGATGAAATCGGTGCAGTTTTTCATTTAGGTCCAGATTTGTAAATAGCTCCACATACATTATTTTGCTCTACATCATACAAATGGTACACAAAAGAATCCGATTAGTTTCACCCATTCCATTTCAGTGGTCCTCTAAAGATTATATGTCTGTTCTATCTATAGGATATATACAATATCTCTTGTATGTATCCAAAGTGGTGAAGGGTATCATATATTCGGCTCCGTCCGATTTTTAAACTTCCCTTACTGGTTATTGCTATAGTATTATCCAGATTATGACAGATTATTTTTCCCAGTATTGAAACCTCAGATGACAATAATATATTTTGCGTAATTACCAACTTTTTGTGTCATTAATAATTCATACGCGAATTTGTTAGCTTCGTGTATTCATTTGTCAGTGGTGCGTATACGTGATTAGTATATGTAGCTGCTTCGAAGGAAATATTATTCATACGCACCTGTCAACCTATGGATTAGCGCTATCCTGTTGGCAGCCTTCAAAGAATTTACATATTAAGCCATGCAATTTGTTTCATTAAAATCTCAGCACTCAACACAAAGAAGATAAAAAAATGATACACACACACACACACAAACAAATACCCACCATTCATCTTCTTTGTTTTGTTAAAAGACTACATAATATCCATTTACGCATTACTACAACTGACATACATTGAAATCGATCGCATACATACATGTGTCGATTTATGGCGGAAAGGAAGAATACATTTATTATTAAACAATGCGGCGCACATTGTCTATTCAAAAGTTTTGAAATAAAATAATATCACGCATACACATCCTTGTGTTTGTTTACAGTATTTATAACTCTGCGATTCGTATTGGAGCATAAATCGTTTTATTGTTGTAGTTATGCTATTAGAAGTATTCAAATCCGATTACAACAACAAAAATTAGAATAAACATGGAAATTCATATCTGATATGAACAGATTCTCGTCTTATTTGTATTCTATGTGTTTGTATTTAAGTGTGCATACATTAAGGAGTATTATTGTGTAGTCCTTTAAAAAATATTTGAAAGAAATCTACGTTTCCATATGGTTGGCAGTCGTTGGAAAAAATGTTTTTTAAAAATCTGCGCTTATAGGATGTAACAAATCGGCCATATTTTTAAAACCAGTAAGGAAAGTAGTAAAGTCGAACTGGGCCGACTATATGATACCCTTCACCACTTTGGGTATATTCTACATATGCATCCTAACATACGACGATTTCAGAGAAACTTGCTAGAGATTAATTTATATTGCATCAGTACGTTGTGTCAATCGGCCTAGCTGTGGATCTTTTCACGAAGCTTAGCAACATCATTCTAGACTTAATTCAGTACCCGATACCAAAATTCGTGCAAATCAAAAGACGTCCAGTGGACTATTTACCTAAAATCGGGCGAAGCTGTACTTTGATGCACCATTTTCCTTAAATCTGACGAAGATATATATGGGAGCTATATCTAAATCTGAACCGATTTTCACGAAACTTTGCACATATCATTCTAGACTTAATTTAGTACGCTGTGCCAAAATTCGTGTAAATCGGAAGATATATAGAGACTTTGGTGCACCATTTACCTTAAATCGGACGAAAATATATATGGGAGATAAAAAAAGATTTCCAGGGACTTTAGTGAACTATTTACCTAAAATCGGACGAAGCTATATATCTGCTATAATCTGAACCGATTTTTCCCAATTTCAATATGGCTATATCTAAATCTGAACCGATTTTCACGAAACTTTGAACACATCATTCTAGACCTTATTCATAACGCTGTGCCAAATTTCGTGCACATCAAAAGATTTCCAGGGACTTTAGTGGACTATTTACCTAAATCTGAACCGATTTTCACGAAACTTTGCACGCATCATTGTGCGTGCCAAATTTCGTGCAAATAGAAAGAATATAGGGACGCTGGTACACAATCTACGTTAAATCGGACGAAGATATATATATATATATATATATGGGAGCTATATCTAAATCTGAACCGATTTTCAAGAAACTTTGCACACATCATTCTATAGTTAATTTAGTACCTTGTGCAAATCGGAAGATATATAGGGACTTTGGTGCACCATTTACCTTAAATCGGACGAAAATATATATGGGAGCTATATCTAAATCTGAACCGATTTTTCCCAATTTCAATAGGGTACGTCCTTGGGCCAAACAAATGAGCTGTACCAAATTTCATCCAATTCGGATCATAAATGCGACCTGTACTTTTTTTACAATTTAACACAAACAGTCGGACAGACGGACGGATTCTATGCATATTCTCAAAAGGAACCATGGGTCTATCTCGATTATTTTTGCCTGTTACAAACATATGCACAAAGACATAATACCCTGTACCACAGTGTGGTGAAGGGTATAAATATCTATCTATTAAAAAAATCTACGCATATTAAGAGACTTTCTATTTTTTTTTTTCAAATCCACGCCTTTTAAAAGACCATCGAATAAAATTTAAAAAAATCGTCTTCTGTTAAAATATTTCCTTTATTATGCCTAATTTCAAAGACCTCCATGCTTGTTGATAGTCATTGAAAACCGTTTTTAAAAAGTTCGCACTAATTAAAAGTCCTTAAAAAATATTTTAATTCTGAAAAAACTCAGTTCAGATACACTTCCTTTCTCCACTTCCTCTCAAAAACTGTTTGCATATAACATACATTTCACTTTGCATTATCTATGTAAAATTTTCCCATTTCAAAATTAAGAATTAAATGGAGCTTATTTTATGTGTGTGTGTGTATGTATATATCTATGTGCATTACATTCATATGCACACATAATACATATTTGTATTTGCTCTGCCATTCAAGCATTCATTCATTCATTCATTCGTTTCTGTTTAGTTACTGTTTGGTAAATAAAATATCCAGATATTACTTCCATTTAACAGTCTGTCCGTTTGTCTGCCTTTCTGTCTGTCTGTTTGTTTGTCCTCCAGCTTATTCTCTGGCTGTCTTTTTGTTGTGTACCCGTATTTATCTGACGTTATATTTTAAACGCAGACAGAACAAAGCAAAGTAACCGGCAGTCAGGCATTGGCTATTTATGAATATTTTGTTCTATTTTGTTCCCGTTTTCCGCCACCTACACCTTTTGTCCGATCCATTCATTTGATGCCGCTTGAAATGGCTTTTGTATTTTGCTGTTGTTGCTTTTGTCTATTCGTCTGTCTGTCTGCCGGGAAATGCTTTCCTTTTGAATGGAAATAAACCATTGAAATGGAACGGAAATATAATTCTGGGGTTTTTCTGGATTTTCATGGACTTGAATGGCCTTTAGGTGTCGTTTTGCTACTGTTGTTGTTGTTGTCGTCGTTGTGTGGTTCTTGTCTTTGTATGTATATGAATAGGCGAGGGTATTACTGCGCTTTAAATGCTATTCAGAATTATTGTAGCATTTATTTTGTGTTGTATTTTATCCCATATGCAAATCTTAAAGATATAAATATGTGATTGTATTATTGTATTTTATTTCAAAGAATTTATATTGTATTTTATTTCGTTTAGTATGTATTTATTTCAATATATGTTACACAAAAGCATTATTATTGAAAATTAAAAAAGAATGTAATAATAAATGCAAATGGATTTTCTTGGTGGTCATTGAGAAAATATTAAAAATTCCACGTCTCTTTATGGAGACTCTAAATTTTTTAACAAATATAGGCCTATTAAAATTAAAAAAAAATTCACATCTGTTAATAGAAAATATTTTAGAGAGATTCACGCATATAAATTGACTCTCGAAAAGTATATAAAAAATCCAGACCTATTAATAGATTCTCGAAAAATGTTTAAAACCCCACAGCTATTAATAGACCCTCAAAAAGTATTTAAAAAATCCAGGCCTATTAATACATCCCCAAAGAATGTTATTAACCAGTGAGCGGAGCTGTAAAGTCGGACGGGGCCGACCATACGATACCCTACACAACTACCACGGAACTCAAACTTTCTGCGGATGTATATTCCAAGCCTGGGCAATAGTTCGTGATATTTGCACCCTTTTGCCCGATTAGAGTTAAACAGCACTTCTTCCTTTCACTGACATATTTTCCGAATATTACGTGTATTCACTACAGCATTTGTGGTCTATAGATCGACTCGGAAATAACACAAAAAATTAATGATCATCACCGAAAATTATAGTCGTTGTCCTTGACCATAACTGGAACCACATGGAACATTTCAAAGCGATCAGCGCTATATTTCCGCTCTCTAGAGTAATAATGGGTTACTAAATTATATACGAATACAGAGATACCTGGAAATATTTAAGTGTAACACCCACATCCGAGCACAAACAACAATATAATTTGTATCAATTTAAAGGTTAACCACTCCTCTTGGATAAAATATCAACTCCTCGGGTCTATGTCGTTCAGGGGTAAACATATACGCTAATTTTTCACACAAAAGTCAGGGTCTATTTGACCCGCTAAATATTGATCAATCTTTATAAAAACAGGCATGCTTGTTCTTTGGCCCGATCCCCTTCTCCATGTAAAAATTCGTGATGGTTGTGTCATAATTGTGGTCTCTGGAACGACTAGAAAAACCGACAAAAATTATGTACACAAAAACAATAGGAGTCTTCATTGCCCAGAACGCGTCCTACATGCAAAATTTGGTGAAGATTGGTCCATAACTGTGGCCTGTATCGAGTTTACAAATTATAAAGGACATACGGACGGACGGACGGACACACATGTATAGATCGACTCAGCTAGTCGAGATATGACGATTGGTATACTTAAAGGTGGGTCTAGGACCAATATTTCGCGGTGTTACAAACTCTTGGGACCGCACAAAGCTATAATACCCTGACAACATAGTTGTGTAGGGTATAAAAATCTACGCCTATTAATACACCCTCGAAAAATGTTGGTACTTGAATATTAATCCACAAGCCTTGTATTGATCCTTTTTTTTAAATCCAGGAAATAGAAGGATACCAAACTTATTTGTTAATTAACTTTTATTCATTACTTACTTACTTAGCTGGCTTGTGACAGAACTTTCGTTGCGTTGGTCTTTTGCGCAGTTGTTCCAATTTGAGAAGACCATTTTCGGCAATGTTGTCTTCGACTTGATCTTTCCATCGTATTCTCGGCCTTCCCCTTCTACGGGAACGATCAGCTGGTTCGCTTTCATCATCCATTCTCACAACATGACCTAGCCAACGTAGTCGCTGCAGCTCAATACCTCTAACAATGTCGATGTCCGAGAATAGCGGGTACAACTCATGGTTCATTCGATGGCAATATTCACCGTCAACGCAGATTGGCCCATAGATCTTTCGGAGGATTTTTCTCTCAAACACTCCAAGAGCTGCCTTATCTGCTTGCGTAAGTACCCATGCTTCTGACCAATATAACAGCACGGGTTGTTGCTGTTGTAACAGCCCTATTGCTTTTACACAATGGGCTGAGGTGACAGACGTTGGCAGAGTATAACTCGGGTCGTTTCGGATCGTAGACCCCTCTGTCGTGGAAACGACAGCACGGGTACTATCACCGTCTTGCAGAGTGTGAGTTTGGTCTGGCGGGAGGTGGCCTTGCTTTTGAGTTGTTTGCTCAGACCATAGTAACATCGGCATCATTCTTTTAATTTATGGCGGTACCAAGGTATATAAAATCTTTGACTATCTCGAAGTTGTAGTTCTCAAGTTCCACAGTTGGCCCGAGTCTACAGGACATCGTACGCGTTGATACCATCATCTTGGTCTTATCGCCGTTTACTGCCAAGACCCACTTTGGCAGACTCCTTCACAATTTGTTCAAAGGTGGCTGTTATCGCTCTCAGTGTTCGACCCATTATGTCGATGTCATCGGCGTAGGCGATTAACATGTGTTGTTTGGTGTACAGAGTGCCATTTCTGTTCACTTTTGCCTCTCGTATGACCTTTTCCAGCAGGATGTTAAAAATTTCAAACGACAAACTGTCACCTTATCAGAGTCCTCGTTCGGTATTAAAGGGCTCCGAAAGGTCCTTTCCGACTTTAATTGCTGATCTTGTGCCAGTTAAAGTTATCCTGCATAGCCGAATTAATTTTGCAGGAATGCCGAACGTAGACATGGCTTTAAACACCTCTGAACAAATAGGACTGTCGAATGCGACCTTATAGTGGACAAATAAGTGGAATGTGTCGATGTGTATTTCGTGGGTTTTTTCCAGGATTTGGCACAGAGTGAAAATCTGGTCAATGGTAGATTTGCCAGGTCTGCAGCCGCATTGGTATGGTCCAATGATGTCATTGACCATTTGCTTCAGTCGTTCACACAGTACGCTGGATAGCACTTTATATGCGATGGGAAGGAGATTTATTCCTCTATAGTCGGCACATATCGTCTTGTCTCCTTTTTTGTGCACGGGACACAGGATGCTGAGGTTCCAATCATTGGGCGCGCATTCTTCTAGCCAAATTGTACTAATCAGCTGGTGCATGCACCTGCTGCTTTATTATTCCTCAGCCGATTGATTGCAATTCTGACTTCATCTTGGCTAGGTGGTATACAGTCTACACTGCTACTATTTGATACCTGAAGTATTCAAAATGCTCCTTCCAGATTCTCAGCACGCTGTCTGTATTTGTCACCAGATACAGGAGGATGTGCCTGCACCAAGGCCTTCGGTTTGGTGTTTTCCCGTTGGTAGAATTTTCGAACTTCATTCTGACTCCTGTACATCTCGATTTGCTCACGCTCACGTTTTTCTTGCTCTTATTCCTTTTTTCTGAAAATACGTTTCTTCTCTCCCCCTTTTTTCCCGATTGTTCTCCATCGCATCACGTGCTGCTACTGTCCGCAAGGTTGCCCTATACGTTGCGTTTTTCATATCAGTAGCATTACGACAGTCCTGATCGTACCACGGATTTCTTGATGGTGGTCTTTGGTACCCAAGTGTTACTTTTGCTGCAGTTTGTAGGGAGTGGGCAATTCTCTATCATTGTGCTTCTATATTATTATCGGGATCAGGGGTGCTTTCGTCAAGCAGTTGGGTAAGTTGAGCGGAGTAAGCTTCTGCTGTCTATTGTGTTTGCAGCTTTTCGACGTTAAATTTTCATGTTACATTAGATCGCACCTTAGCTGCTACATTAGGACGGGTGCGTACCTTGGCTGCCACAAGGTAATGGTCTGAATCGATATTCGCTCCCTTGTGTATATCGAGATGCTTGAATCTGATGCTGCTAACTACCATGTTTGTTTTTGCTGCCGCGAATTCAATCAACCTCATGCCATTGTCTGATGTTTCTTCATGGAGGCTGAATTTTCCGATTCCGGTGGGGCCAAAGATATTTTCCCTTTCGATCTTTGCATTAAAATCTAGCATATTTATGCCATGACCAGGGCAACGATCACATACTGTTACTAGGCGCTCGTAAAATATGTCTTTAGTCTGTCCATCTTTATCTTCGGTCGGAGAATGGGCGCAAATGAGACTGATGTAGAAGAACTTCGCTTTTATACGGATTATAGCAATTCGCTCATCTACTGGAGTGAATCTGGAGGCGAGGTATTTTATTCTCCTGTTAACCATAAATCCGCAGCAAAATTTATGTCTCGTTTCATGACAGCTATAATACAGAGCGTAATCATCTGATTTACTTACGCCAGTCCCTTTCCATCGCATTTCCTGTAAGACAATGAAGTCGGCTTTGTACTTTTTGAGTACATCCGCCAAAGCGAACACTGCGCCTGCTTCTGTACAACGTGCGAACATTCCAAGTGCAGATACGCAAATCGTGGTCGTTTATATGTTTGCGGGGGTCGTCAACATTAGAGGGGTGTGGTTTTCTTTTTCTTTGCTTTTACATCATAGTAGGTTGGGTTTTCCGATAGTAGGGCAATTAACCCGAAGCCTCAACCCTTGTTTTTTATAATTCTTATGGGTGAACTCGCGGCACATATTAGCTCACTATTTCATCGGGTGGCTCCGCGGGGAGGTCAGTGTCCACAATTGAGATGAAAGAGGGATCAAGATAAGCCTGGGCTTCGTCATGTTAAAGCCAATCAGAGCCGTTGCTTCGTATCTATCATCCCCTAAGTTATGAATGGAATTGTTATTGTTGCCACAACAAACGGACAAAAAAAGTACTTTTTAATTAATCTTCGTTTAATGGAGTTTTGCCGACTAAGTAATACTTTTGTTTTGTTGTCTATTCCCGTTCTGTCTGTGGTTCGCATTACATCTCAGTGGCTGCATATTAAATGACAAACAAGCGGAACCGAATTCATTAATATAACATTATGAATTTCCATGAATGTTGCAAATTTTTCCAGATTAATTAATTCCCATAGGTAGTTAGGTGAGGCCGGGAATACCTAATAATCTTAATGGAAGTTACAGTGAAACTTTACACCACATTGAGGAGCCTCCGAAAAATTCCTGTAACATCTATCGAACAAGAGCAAGCAAATGAATAACAAATGAATGAAATTATCCTAAAAGTTGCAAAGTGCTTGTTGTGCAAAACAAGAAAAAATAAATAATAATAAAAAAATGTGAATACGAATACAATCGAATGCAAAGGCAATGGTAAAGATGGAGGGTTATGTTACTTGTTGTTGTTTTCTGTGTGCGCCGTATACCAGATATTTTTATTTAATTTTCTATTCTGAATATACAGACGCATATTTTAATATACCTACATGTCTACATGTATTGGTATTTTTATACCCTTCACCACACTGTGGTACAGGGTATTATGTCTTGGTGCATATGTTTGTAACAGGCAAAAATAATTGAGAAGGACCCATGGTTCCTTTTGAGAATATGCATAAAATCACTTTCTGAGTCGATTTATGCATGTCCGTCTGTCCGTCCATGTATTTTTGACACATGCCACTTATTTGGCCCAAGGACGAACCCTATTGAAATTGGTGGAAATGTGATTTACATAACATATATAGTAACAGGTCTACCAAACGCATTACGAAATGATCCGATTTGTGATGAAATTTATCATAGTCATATATACTTATAATATTGGCCTGAAAATCGATTTGCACGAAATTTGATATAGCCCTGAATTATTGAAATGTGTGAGTTTCTTGAAAATCGGTTCAGATTTAGATATAGCTCCCATATATAGTTTCGACCGATTTTAGGTAAATGGTCTATCAAAGTCCGTATATATCTTTCGATTTGTACGAAATTTGGCATAGCCTAATGAATTAGGTCTAAAATGATGTGTGCTAAGTTTCTTGAAAATCGGTTCAGATTTAAATATAGCTCTCATATATAGTTTCGACCGATTTAAGGTAAATGGTGTACCAAAGTCCCTATATATCTTTCGATTTGGACGAAATTTGGCATAGCGTACTGAATTAAGTCTAGAATGATGTGTGCTAAGTTTCGTGAAAATCGGTTTAGATTTACAAATAGCTTCCACATATAGTTTCGACCGATTTTAGGTAAATGGTGCACTAAAGTCCCTGAAAATCATTTGATTTGTACGAAAATTGATATAGCCTACTGAATTAGGTCTAGAATGATGTGTGCTAAGTTTCGTGAAAATTGGTTTAGATTTAGATATAGCTCCCATATATAGTTTCGACCGATTTTAGGTAAATGGTGCACCAAAGTCCCTATATATCTTTCGATTTGCACGAAATTTGGTATAGCCTACTGAATTCGGTCTAGAATGATGTGTGCTAAGTTTCGTGAAAATCGGTTTAGATTTACAAATAGCTTCCACATATAGTTTCGCCCGATTTTATGTAAATGGTGCACCAAAGTCCCTGAAAATCATTTGATTTGC
Organism: Musca vetustissima; assembly: GCF_032173495.1. NCBI lineage: Eukaryota > Metazoa > Arthropoda > Insecta > Diptera > Muscidae > Musca > Musca vetustissima. Next base: position 64,333 of record NW_026888682.1, read on the forward strand.
ACGAATTGTGACATAGCGTATTGAATTAAGGCTAGAATGATATTTACACCGCCTTTGTCCGATTTTAAGTAAATTGTGCTGTGAAGATCCGCAGCTAGGCCGATTGACACAACATACTGAAATTAATCTAAATTAGTCTCTGGCAAGTTTGCTTCAAATCGGTTCAGATATAAATATATCGTAGCTTCCATATATAATTTCGACTTATTTATGTTAATTGTACATCAAAAAATCAATAGGTGTCTGATTGAGATTAAATTTTAAACAGTGCAGCATACCGAATATCGTGTGTCATGTTTGCTTTAAATCGATTTACACAAATCTGACCCACTGTGCGCAAACGACTCTAAACTTGTCCAAATGAAATGAAATTTAGCATAGGTTCCAGAAAGACATAAAAATCACATATTTAAGTTCGTTCAATTTCATGTCAAAATTCCTTCAAAAAGGCGACGTCTTTTCGGATACATATGTAGAATATACCCAAAGTGGTGAAGGGTATCATATAGTCGGCCCAGTACGATTTTACTACTTTCCTTACTGGTTATTAAAAGAATAGGCTACAACTCAATGCGTTCATTGGACGTGGGCATGACAACAAAAAGTAAAGGAGCTTAAGAGAAATGTAATCAATAGAAAATTGTTTTACAATGAGGGGAATTTTCTTGTAGCCATGGGTGAATGTGTGTCCTCATACTGATTGTTATGTGGTATTCAAATAGAAAAAATGCCACCTGCACAAAAAGAGATTTCTACCTCTAATAGGCCTTACAGAAATATTGCAAACACAATTGTCGTTAAGAACTTTTTTTAAATCTACGTCTTGTGTTGATCCATTGAAACAATATTTGTCAAAAATTCACGCCTTACGTTGATCCTTGAGAAAAATATTTTTAAAAAAATCAACGCCTTCTGTTGATCCTTAAAAAAATAATCTTTAAAAATCCACGACAGGTGTTGATTCTTGATTTTTTTTATTCCACGCCTTGTTTTGATCCTTGACAAAATATTTTTTTAATCTTTGCCTTGTTTTGATCCTTGACAATTTTTTTTAATCTACGCCTTGTTTTTATGCTTGACAATTTTTTTAAATCCACGCCCTGCATTTTTAATTGAGAAAAATATATATTTTTAAAAATCCACGCCTCGTGTTGATCCTCGCAAAAATACTTAAAAAATATAAAAATCAACAACTTGACATTTTTTTTTTATCCACGTCTTTGATCCAAGGCCTAGAATAAATATTTATTTAATAAATAAATGCTTTAGAAAAAATAATAATTATTAAACCAGTGAGCGGAGCAGTATAGTCGGACGGGGCCGACCATACGATAACCTACACAACTACCACGGAACTCTAAGTGCTGCGGATGTTTATTCCGAGTCTGACAATAATTCGTGATATTTGCACCCTATTGCTCGATTAGAGGCCAACAGCATATCTTCCTTACACTGGCATATTTTCCGAATATTGTAAATATGCAGTAAAGCTCTTCTAATTACTTCTTCAGATTCCCTTCACCGTGGCTGTTGTTGTGATGTTCGACTTACAACTGTGGCCTATATATCGTCTTCATAAAAACAAAAAAATAAAATTTTCGGTCCACTTCATTCCAAAATTATCATCTGATCATCACCGAAAATTATAGGCGTTGTCCTTGACCATAACTAAACCTCATGAAAAATTTCAAAGCGATATATTTCCGCCCTCTAGGGTGGTAAAGGGTTACTAAATAATATGAATACGTAAGCACCTGCAAATATTTAAGTGCAACTACCGCATTCGAGAACATACGACAATATAATTGGTATCAATTTAAAGGTCAGACACTCATCTTTGATACACCATCAACGTTTCGGGTCTATGTCCTTCAGGTGTATATATGTACGCTATAGAATACAAATTTTGTCATTGTTCACATAAAAGTCAGGGTCCATTTGACCCGCTAAATATTGATCGATATTTATCAAAACTGGCACGCTTATTCTTTGACCCGATCCCCTTCTCCATGAAAAATTTCGTGATGTTCTGGCCAGAAAAACCGACAAAAATTATGTGTTTGGACCATTTCAACCCCAAAATATTAACCGATCTTTACCAAAAACAATAGGGGTCTTCATTGGCCAGAACCGGTCCTACATGCAAAATTTCGTGAAAGTTGGCCCATAACTGTGGCCTGTATCGTGTTTACAAATTATAATGGACAGACGGACGGACGGACGGACACACATTTCTAGATCGACTCAGCTAGTCGATATATGACTAGATATATATTTAAAGGTGGGTCTAGGACCAATATTTCGCGGCGTTACAAACTCTTGGGGCGGCACAAAGCTATAATACCCTGACAACATAGTTGTGTAGGGTTTAAAAATTCAAAGCCTATTATAGACCTTGAAAACATATTTAAAAAATACCCACGTTTCATATAATTCGGCTTAATCCACCAAATTCCATTTACAGTTTATTTGTTCAGAACTTAACAGTTGGCAGCTTCTTCTATAAATAGTGAACTTAATTTATTTGTAATACTAAGTGTTGACAGGTCAAAGAAATTAAATTCTAATTTAGGAAAACAAAAACAAACAATACAAAAAATTCCATAAACACTAAAGGTGACTGGTGCTGGTATTGTTATCCGCCCAACATCTGCCCATACCCACCGAATTGTGTGCCAATACTTCTTGAGAATATTTTAATAGACGTTATTGTTTTCTGTTGTTGTTATTGTTTTCACTTAAAATCAATAAACAAACAAATCAATCATTTTAATGAAGGACCGACACTTGATGATGACGACAACAATGGAGTTACTGAGGCTAATGGTTTGGTTTTTGAAATAGGATGGGGGCAAAATAAGAAAGTGTATAGGAAAGAAAGAAAAATAAAAAAGCAATTATTATCATTAACAAGAACAGCAATGGGAAAATAAAGAGGGTGCTGTTCCAAAATTTTGCATGTCACCAAAATGACATTAAAGCTGGATAAAATAAATGAAATATTTTTAAATAAAACATTTTTAAAAATAATCTGTAACGATGGAAATATATTGTCAAATCAAATATCAGGTCAATAGCACCTCTTCCTTACACTAACATATATTCCGATTATTACTAATATTCAGTATAGCCCTTTTTCGTTTCATTTCATCCCAAAATTATTATCTGATCATCACAGAAATGTATAGGCGTTGTCCTTGACCACAACATGAATCTCATTGAAAATTTCAAAGCAATCAGAGCTATATTTCCTCCCTTTAGTGTGGTAATGGGTTACTAAATAATATCTCAGCACGTAAGCACCTGTAAATATTTAAGTGTATCTCCCACATCCGAATACATACGACAATACCAGTGAGCGGAGCAGTATAGTCGGACAGGTCCGACCATGTGATACCCTACACAACATCCATGGAAATCTAACTTTGTGTGGTTCTTTATTCTGAGCTTGGGCAATATTTCACGAGATTTGCAAGCTCTTGGCCGGCTAGAGGTAAGCCAACATCACTAATATCCAGTACATCCCTTCTAATTATTTATCCAGATTCCTTTCACTGTGGGTTGTGTTGTGATGTTCGGCTTTCAATTGTGGCCTATAGACGGAGTCGAAAAAAACACAAAAAATAAATTTTCGGTCCACTGCATCCTGCGAGGTTTGGGTTTAGGACCAATATTTCGCGGCGTTACAAACTCTTGGGCCTGCACAAAACTATAATAACCTGACCACATAGTTGTGTATAGTATATAAATCCACGCCTGTGTTCTCCTTAAAAAAAAAAAACTTTTAAACCAGTGTGCGGAGCAGTATAGTCGGACGGGGCCGGCCATATTATACCCTACACAACTTCCACGAAAATCAAACTTTGTGTGGTTCTATATTCTGATCTTAGGCAATATTTGCATTCTCTTGACCTTCACCATGGGTTGTGTTGTTATGTTCGGCTTTCGAGTACATACTACAATGTAATTGGTATCAATTTGAGGGCCGACCACTCTTCTTGGATATATTGTCAACTTCTTGGGTCATTCACGAGTAAATATATACCACATAGAATACAAATTTTGTAATTATTCACACAAAAGTCGGGGTCCATTTGACCCGCTAAATATTGACCGAGCTTTATCAAAACAGGCATGCTTATACTTTGGCCCGATCACCATCTCCATGTAAAAAGTCATGATGTGTGGATCATAATTGCGGCCTCTGGAGCGACCAGAACATCAGACAAAAATAATGTTTTTGGTCCATTTCACCTCCTTAATATTAACCGATCTTTACCAAAAACAAAAGGGGTCTTCATTGACCAGAACCCATCCTACATGCAAAATTTCGTGAAGATTGTTCCATAACTGTGGCCTATATCGTGTTTAAAAATTATAATGGACGTACGGACGGACACACATGTCTAGATCGACTCAGCTAGTCGAGATATGACGATCGCTTAAAGGTTGGTCTAGGACCACTATTTCGCGGCGTTACAAACTCTTGGTTCTGCACAAAGCTATAATACCCTGACAACATAGTTGTGTAGGGTATAAAAATCCACGCCTGTGTTCTCCTTGAAAAAAAATAAGAAAATCCAATTTTTAAAAAATACTCTCATAGTGCTTCGACTAAACGCTCGTGAATAAGCGTGTTTCGTACGCCGCTTATAGTGCTTCGATTTAACGCTCGTGGATAAGCGTGTTTCGTACGCCACTTATCGCTATTCGACCAATCGTTCGGGAATAAGTGTGTTTCGTACGCCGCTTATTGTGCTTCGACTAAACGCTCGTGAATAAGCGTGTTTAGTATGCCGCTTATAGTGCTTCGACTAAACGCTCTTGAATAAACGTGTTTCGTACGTCGCTTATCGCTCTTCGACCAAGCGTTCGTGAATAAGTGTGTTTTTTACGCCGCTTACCATACTGAGACGCAGCGTGGGACTTTTCGCAGCTTGAGGGCGATTAACTAGCGGGTCATATTTGCAAGCGTGTTGCCTAAGCCGCTTCCGATGAACAGCCGACGCCAAGCGAGTTGCCCACGCCGCTCCCGACCAACAGCCGAGACTAAGCGTGTTGCCTACGCCGCTGCGGAGATTTCCAACAGTCGACTCTAAACGTGTTGTGAACACCGCCACCAGCGGATTTTCCAACCAAAACCGCCTCTGTACAACTAGTCTTCCTGTATTGTCTACAGATACTAATAAACACACATCTTTTCTTTACTCCGGTCACGGTTAATCTATAAATTTCTGTGACGGACCCTTGGCCACCGCGAGCTTACCTCAGCCAACGGAGGCAAAAGTGTCCTTACAAATGTTCATTGGCAATAATAAATTGTTCTTGAAAAATTATTTTTAAACACCCCTCTTTTGCATTAGTTTTTTGGTAAAAGATGCTTTAACATCACTTTCTCAATTTTTTTTTGGTTTGGTCTTGTTTTGGTATCCTTTTAATGTGAAGACCTTTCAATCTGCTGTTGGCACCGTCATCTAAACTCTAATGGTTTCTACGTGTTTTATGGTTATTTTGTGCACGTTTTCGTCTAACATTGTTCTATGCCATCTTCCTGCTAAAGGATATTTTTTTTAGTTGAATGGCCAGAAAAAAAAAAACAAAAATATAAAAGACACGTATCTCAGAAGTTGGAGAACATGGCTTACAATGTTTATGTCATGGCCTAGGCGTTGTGTTTTGTCTAGTTGACAGGCTTGACTGCAGCGGAAATAACGACGCATTGAACAGAATGTGCCTTTTTTGGGGGATGTCTGGCGATCACGTAGTTCCTCCCATGGCCAGGTTTATGGTTATGTTCGCATTTATTTTTGGTTACGCTGATATCTATCACTTTTGTTTGTTTTTTTTCCTACAAAAAACACACACACACATTCGCATAATGGATGATAAGGTTTAATGACCCGAATGGCTTTTAGTTATGTGGAAAAAATATTATGGAAAGATATTAGAAAACTATCCGTAGCAAAAAATAATCAAAGCAAAACTGTCTGACATTATCAAATTCAAATGCATGAATAAATAATAAACATAATTTTTTTTCTAATGCCATAAATTATTTCTACTTTTATCAGCATCTTCACCCTGCTGATACTTCTACTTCTTCTTCTTTTAAATTCTTATATTGACAAAAAGGATTTTCTTTTCCAATCGAAGTTAATCACTTCCAAACTGTATTACAGGATACTATTCTTAGAATACAAATCCTCCGTAAGAGGGTTTTGTAAACAAAAAATCGAAAACAATTTTAAGTTTTTTAGCTTCTTTGAATTTTCAAATTAGAGAGGAAGTTTTTGTTTCCTTTCTTGTTTTTACTATCTGTCAGGACAAACTGTGTCACATTTCCCAAAAACAAAGGATTTGACAGGCTGTATATTCTGCCTGATGCTGAAAATATCATTTTGTTTAAAAATACATGTGACACACAGCACATACTGGCAGGTTGTCAATGATACACAATTTAAGTTCAGACGAAAGGAATTATAAATATTAAATAACTTTACTGTAAAAGTTGAGCTGCAGGTATAGTGTAGAAGTGGAATAGGGAGAGGTATAACAAGGGTGTTAAGGCGCCTTACAAGACAGAATGATTTTTTTAAATATTAGAAAAGAAAGCATCTTTTTAAAGAACCGTAAATACCATATTTATCACAGAATGATTTTTTTACTAAATTCTAAAATTTGTTCACACATTCCGTTTCGCCAATTATTTACAAAGCTGTATACCAAATTTTAAAGAAAGTAATACAGTTTTAGCACTTTTTTAGTTCTATTTTAAAGAACCAATAAATATTTTTTTCACATCATTCCTTTTGTAATATCTTAAGCTACATACCAAGTGTCACATATGTATATCTACCGATTACATTCAAATATAATATTTAGTACCTTTTTAACACCTCTTAGTACTAAATTCCAAAATTTTTTTCACACTTACCACTTCGCCCTTCATAGACAAAGCTACGTGCGAAATTTCAAAGTTCTACTTCTAACCGTTCCGGCGTAAAACAGTTTTTGGTACTTTTTAGTGCCTTTTAGTATGAATTTCCAAAAATCCCGCACCAAACCCGACCTGCATGCCAAATTTCAAGTTTCTAGCGTTGATGACCAGTCAGTCAGTTATAACGCAACTCTTATATATATATACTAGCATATGCCCGCAACTTCGTTAGCGAATGTAGGAAATATTTAAACATGTATTAAAATATTATTTTATTTTTAGAGATAACTGCATATGTCAGAAAAAAATATAATTGGGGTTCACCCAAATCCAAATTTAATAAAATTTTCCATTTAGCACACATTATTTCCATAAGTATCCTCCACAACCATCTAACTAAACTTCCTGCATACCCCGATCCTACATCCCCACAATGATTCCAAATTCAAATTTCAGGATTCCAACTCTATTAATTCACCAACAATTGAAATTGTACCGAATTTAGTAGTAAAATTTCCAAAACTTCCTACTCAACCCAAACCTACACCCCGACAGTGATTCTTCATCCAAGTTTCAGGATTCCAAATCCATAGGTTCACCCACAATTCAAATTGTACCAAATTTACAACACAGTAGTATGCATTTTTAAAACCTCTTACTTATCCCAAACCTACACCACCACAGTGATCCAAAATATAAGTTTCAGGATTCCAATTCTATCGGTCCACCCACAATTCAAATATCAAATTTTGTACACAGCAGTGCCCCCCACTATTGGTTCACCCATAATTCAAAGTATACCAAATTTAGTACATTGTAGTACCAATTTCCAAAACTTCCTATATACCCCAAACCAACACCCCCACAGTGATCCTAAATAATTTTTTCAGGATTCACACTCTATCAGTTCACTCACAATTCAAATTGTACCAAATTTAGTACACAGTAGTACCAATTTCCAAAACTTCCTACATACCCCAATCCTACACCCCACACTGATACTAAATTCAAGTTTTAGGATACCAACTCTATTGGTGCACCCGCAATTCAAATTGTATCAAATTTAGTACATAGTTGTATCAATTTCCATAACTTCCTACATTACCCAATCCTACACCCCACAGTCATCCTAAATCCAAGTTTCAGTATTCCAACTTTATCGGTTGACCCGCAATTCAAATAGTACCGAATGTGGTACACATTAGTACGAATTTCCGAAACTTCCTAATTAACCTAAACCAATCTTACACCTCCACAGTGATACTGACTCCAAATTTCATGACTCTAGCTCTATTGGTTCACCTAAAATTCAAATTGTACCAAATTTAGTACCATTTAGTACCCATAAGTATTAATTTGTTAAACTGAATCCTGACCCTAATCTTACATCCCCAATATCCTAACTCAAATTTCATTGTTCCAGCTCTATCGATTCACCCAAATCCAAATTGTACCAATTATAATACGATTTAGTACTTTTCGTACACATAAGTCAAAAAATTCCAAAACTACGTACATATCCCAGTCCTACACTCCGACTTACTTTCAATTTTCAGGATTCCAGCTCTATTTGTACCTCTAAATCAAATTTGTACCAAATATAGTACCATATAGTATTTTTTGTACACATGAGTACACGCTTTCCCAACTCTCCTCATATCGACCCTACTTCTCAACCTTAATTTGCATTCCAAATTTCAAGTTTTTAGCTCAATCCATTCACATGCTGCAGAATTGTACCAAATTTAGTACATTTTCGTACTTTTCGAATAGTTTTAGTTCGAATTTCCAAACACCCTTTGGTACATCTATCCTACACTCCATCAACGACCACCAAACCAAATTTCAGAGTTCTAGCTGCACCGGTTCGCCAAATACAAATGGTATCACATTTAGTACTTTTTAGTACTTTTCGTACCGTTCTAGTACGAATTTCCAAAAACCCAGCCTTATCTGTCACATTTGGACCAAGAGTGACCCTCACCCAAAATTTCAAGATTCTATCTTCAGCCGTTTCGTCTGGGCTTTGTTGAATCGTTAAATCAGTCAGTCAATCACTTTACTCTTTTATTAGTGTAGATAATTGTCCTTTGAACGGTCACATACCAATCATGTTAAGGCCTTGTAGATTTTGCTCCTGGCTAAATGGCTTTGGCACATTGATACAAATATGTAGAGGATAACATGTGCACAGCTGCAAACATGTAAATACCAACACACACTCCCGCACTCGTTTTACTATATATCATATTTTGTTGTTGTCTTCATCTTATTAAGTCCTTATTCTCTTGGGCTTTTTCCTTTGCCAAAAGCATTAAAGCGTAAAAAGAGCTTTCGTTGTCTTTGCTTTGCAGAAGCACTCACTGGATGTCCGGTCTATTGTGTGTACACACTCTTTCACAGACATGCATACATACATACATACGAATGCAAAACAACATTTCAGTGTTGGCAATGTTTACATCACAGTCGGGCGAAGCATCGCACGCGTGCACTCTCGCGAGAGTAAGAATCGCTATTCTCTCACACACATTCAACTGAACCAATTGAAAAACCATTGACACACACACAAAGACAAGTGCTTGAGAACAGAATTTTTTATGCTCTGCCCGTGCCTGGTTTACATCCTCTCCGTGCAAATTTCTCTTCCCCAGAGTAAGAGTGAATATGTATATGATTTATATATATACACGTATGTGTGTTAGTTGATACCGGCGCATGAGGTCAATGGTAGGGCAGTGAAGGGTTTTTATTTTTTCGAAAAAAAAAAAAATTCTTTTGTCGGCCAAGGCGGTATTCGAATGTAGTAGATTAAAGGTGATGGTGGCTGTGATGATGATAATAACCATGACGACGATGATGATGAAGAAGAAGATGATGACGATGGAAAAAAGTCTAGCAACGAACAAATTTAACATGTTCTACAAGTGCACCCAAATGACACTTTAAATGGCCTCGTAATCCTTAAGTGCCACCGTAGAGGATAGATAAACTCATTCATTTTGTTGTTCAAAATTGTATGGAACAGAACGGTTATATATGTATGCATATTATATGCACACACACAGATTCCTACCTACTAACACCTACACCTACCAGATACCAATTAAGATTCGACATATTCACTTTTACTCTGGCCTCTTGGCGTGGAGTTTTAAAAGAATATTTTTCAAGGACCAATCCAAGTCGTGGATTTTTTTAAAGAATATTTTTTCAAGGACCAATCCAATATGAGATTATATCTTTAAAATATTCCAAGGCTTGGATTTTTTAAAGAATATGTTTTCAAGGACAAATCCAAGGCGTGGATCTTTTAAAGAATATGTTTTCAAGGACAAATCCAAGGCGTGGATCTTTTAAAGAATATTTTTTCAAGGACCAATCCAAGGCGTGGATCTTTTAAAGAATATTTTTTCAAGGACTATTTAAGGCGTGGATTTTTTAAAGAATATTTTTTCAAGGACTATTTAAGGCGTGGATTTTTTAAAGAATATTTTTTCAAGGACTATTTAAGGCGTGGATTTTTTAAAGAATATTTTTTCAAGGACTATTTAAGGCGTGGATTTTTTAAAGAATATTTTTTCAAGGACTATTTAAGGCGTGGATTTTTTAAAGAATATTTTTTCAAGGACTATTTAAGGCGTGGATTTTTTAAAGAATATTTTTTCAAGGACTATTTAAGGCGTGGATTTTTTAAAGAATATTTTTTCAAGGACTATTTAAGGCGTGGATTTTTTAAAAGAATATTTTTTCAAGGACTATTTAAGGCGTGAATTTTTTTAAAAGACATTTTTTCAAGGACTATTTAAGGCGTGGATTTTTTGAAGAATATTTTTTCAAGGACTATTTAAGGCGTGGATTTTTTAAAGAATATTTTTTCAAGGACTATTTAAGGCGTGGATTTTTTAAAGAATATTTTTCAAGGACCAACACAAGGCGCGGAGTTTTAAAAGAGTATTTTTCAAGAACCAACACAAGGCGTGGATTTTTAAAAGAACATTTTTTAAGGACCAAACCAAGGCGTGGATTTTTGAAAGAATATTTTTTTCAAGGATCAACACAAGGCGTGGATTTTTTAAAGAATATTTTTTCAAGGACCAAACCAAGGCGTGGATTTTTTAAAGAATATTTTTTCAAGGACCAAACCAAGGCGTGGAGTTTTAAAAAAATATTTTTCAAGGACCAAAAGAATATTTTTCAAGGACCAAACCAAGGCGTGGAGTTTTAAAAGAATATTTTTCAAGGACCAAACCAAGGCGTGGAGTTTTAAAAGAATATTTTTCAAGGACCAAAAGAATATTTTTCAAGGACCAACACAAGGCGTGGAGTTTTAAAAGAATATTTTTCAAGGACCAACACAAAGCGTGGAGTTTTAAAAGAGTATTTTCAAGGATCAACACAAGGCGTGGAGTTTTAAAAGAATATTTTTCAAGGATCAACACAAGGCGTGGAGTTTTAAAAGAGTATTTTTCAAGGACCAACACAAGGCGTGGAGTTTTAAAAGAACATTTTTCAAGGACCAACACAAGGCGTGGAGTTTTAAAAGAACATTTTTCAAGGACCAACATAAGGCGTGGAGTTTTAAAAGAGTATTTTTCAAGGACCAACACAAGGCGTGGAGTTTTAAAAGAGTATTTTTCAAGGACCAACACAAGGCGTGGAGTTTTAAAAGAGTATTTTTCAAGGATCAACACAAGGCGTGTAGTTTTAAAAGAATATTTTTCAAGAACCAACACAAGGCGTGGAGTTTTAAAAGAGTATTTTTCAAGGACCAACACAAGGCGTGGAGTTTTAAAAGAACATTTTTCAAGGACCAACATAAGGCGTGGAGTTTTAAAAGAGTATTTTTCAAGGACCAACACAAGGCGTGGAGTTTTAAAAGAACATTTTTCAAGGACCAATCCAGATACGATAAATCAAGTCCAAATTATCTGAAATGGTTTTGGGCCGAAGAAACATGGGTTCTAAAATCAATATTTCGTACATTCTTGCTCATTAGCCATAAGACTGAGGGTATAAATTATTATTTTTTGGCCCCGGGCGGTCATTTCTGTGACGCCCGCCACTTTATAAATTAAAGCCTAATAATCTTATACATGAGTGAACATTTTTTTTCGTTTTTTATTGTTACATTTTTTAAATCCGCTTGCATGCCATTGCATCTATTTTATTCTTCAGTATGAAAATAAAAAAAATATATATAAATTTTTACGAACAAAGTTTTCTCAAACCGCAAAAAAAAAAACGTTATTTTTTTGTTGGGTGGGTTTGGCCTTAAATAAAACTTTAAACTATATTTTACCCCTTTTTTACCGGTTGTGGTTTCAATTCAATGGTCATTGCCACCATACTCCCCGAGGATCTAATTAGGCTTTCTATTCAAGAAACATTTTGCTGCGCTCTCAACTATGTCTATCGAAATATTTCTCTCTTTCTCACTCCCACACCTTATGAACTACGCACAGACACACACAACCAACAGCTGCAAATCATCACAGCCATCAGATAGTGTAGCACTTCGGTAAGTTGGTAACTTAAGTGAATAAATGAAATGTGTGTGAGTGTGTGTGTGTGTGTTTGTGTATGAAATGTGCACAGCCTTTCATAGAAAAAATTATACTTAAATTATAATAATAAATCAAAGAAATTGTATAACTAAAAATTCTTGTGAAATAGGATGACAAGGTTAGGTGGGCATGGGACTTAATTCACGTTGTAATGAAGCCCCAGGCAAAGAAACTTGTAATCAAAACTTTTATGAAAAAAATGAAACTTTGCAACAAAATACAAATATAAGTTGCTCTTTTTGTTGTTGTGTGTAGCAAAGCAAACCGAAACCATAAAGTTTTGTTTGTGTTCAACACAGTCTATGGATTCCATTTGTGGTTATTGAAGATTTTTTTATATAAATTCGAATAGGGTTCCTTAACTCTGTTTGTTCCTCAGCCTTGTGTGTGCGGAGTGAATATATTATTTGATATAGTCCAAAATATGTTAAATGGAACTCCTTTTGATCCCCATATATTTTAAAGGGAGCCGTGTGGATTTCGGCTAGCTGATTGACCCCATTACCTAGTAGGTAATTTCCGATTGGATTTTTGAAAATTTTTGGAATTTTCAAGGACACATCCAAGGCGTGGATTTTTTAAAGAATATTTTTTTCAAGGACCAAACCAAGGCGTGGAGTTTTAAAAGAATATTTTTCAAGGACCAATCCAAGGATATTTTTCAAGGACCTAACAAAGGGGTGGAGTTTTAAAAGAATACTTTTCAAGGACCAAACCCAGGCGTGGAGTTTTAAAAGAATATTTTTCAAGGACCAAACCAAGGCGTGGGGTTTTAAAAGAATATTTTCGAGGACTAAACCAAGGCGTGGAGTTTTAAAAGAATATTTTTCAAGGACCAAACCAAGGCGTGGGGTTTTAAAAGAATATTTTCGAGGACTAAACCAAGGCGTGGAGTTTTAAAAGAATATTTTTCAAGGACCAAACCAAGGATATTTTTCAAGGATCAAACCAAGGCGTGGAGTTTTAAAAGGATATTTTTCAAGGATCAAACCAAGGCGTGGAGTTTTAAAAGAATATTTTTCAAGGACCAAACCAAGGATATTTTTCAAGGATCAAACCAAGGCGTGGAGTTTTAAAAGGATATTTTTCAAGGATCAAACCAAGGCGTGGAGTTTTAAAAGAATATTTTTCAAGGACCAAGCCAAGGATATTTTTCAAGGATCAAACCAAGGCGTGGAGTTTTAAAAGGATATTTTTCAAGGATCAAACCAAGGCGTGGAGTTTTAAAAGAATATTTTTCAAGGACCAAACCAAGGATATTTTTCAAGGATCAAACCAAGGCGTGGAGTTTTAAAAGAATTTTTTTCAAGGACCAAACCAAGGATATTTTTCAAGGATCAAACCAAGGCGTGGAGTTTTAAAAGAATTTTTTTCAAGGACCAAACCAAGGATATTTTTCAAGGATCAAACCAAGGCGTGGAGTTTTAAAAGAATTTTTTTCAAGGACCAAACCAAGGATATTTTTCAAGGATCAAACCAAGGCGTGGAGTTTTAAAAGAATTTTTTTCAAGGACCAAACCAAGGATATTTTTCAAGGATCAAACCAAGGCGTGGAGTTTTAAAATAATATTTTTCAAGGACCAAACCAGTTTGTTCCCTAGCCTTGTGTCTGCGGATTGAATATATTATTTGATATAGTCCAAAATATATTAAATGGAACTCTTTTGATCTCCATAAATTTAAAGGGAGCCGTGTGAATTTCGGCTGGCTGATTGACGCCACTACCTAGTAGGTAATTCCCGATTAGATTTTTGAAAAATTTTGGAATCGATGTCCTATATCCTATATTGGTTAATTTTATACAATCCTCCAAAGGGTGAAGTGTATATAATATAAAGCCTAGAAAAAGTTTGATATTAAAATTGGATATGCAGGTCCACGTTATAATATATAGCCCCCATATAACGGTATTTCCAAATTTTCGTTTTTTTTTTTTTTTTTTTTTTTTTTTTTTTTTGTGAAAATTTCAACCGCTTTCAACCAAATTTTATTTAATTTTGTGGTTTGAGTTCTCATTGGGTAGCAAATATCACTAACAAAAATGATCGATATCGGTTCAGTGCTTATGATACATCCCATATAACTCAGCACGGATATTTTGGGAAATTTGGCCAGGGGTTTCAACCAAATTAGATAACTAATCAAAATGATAGATATTGGTCCACATCCACTGGGCGTGAAATCTTCATACCAAAAAATGTACCATGACATAGCCCGTCATTTATGAATGTCCCAAACGAGTAGGTATTTCAAATGTCCAGCTCTTGATTGAGGGTATAAAAAATTCGATCTGACAAAACACCATCAATACGCAAAATACCCCATGATAATCTAAAATATCAATTTACACTCAATTCGACTTGAAATCGTATTAACAATACCCAAAATACCAAATATTTGAGAATGCCGTTCTATGGTGCCCACCGCGAACCTTGAGAAAATATTGATAATTTTTGATAGCATGATTTTTCGCCTACTGAGGATGCAAAAAGTCAAAACTTACCAAAATACCGACATTTAGCAGGTACAGTTATAAGGCGGTATCTAAAAAAAGTGGACCAATATTTATGATTTTTGGTACGAAGAATTGATCCTGATTTTTTTATAGAGAACCTTTGTGATCTTCTATGAGAATCTTATAAAGTTCTTATTTATGTAGTATTTACTGCCCTCCTTTAAAAGGTTCTATTGGTCTTAAAGTCATCAATAATCATCTTTAAAGTATCGCTGCAACTGTCCTTATAATTCCCTCTATAGTAAGCCCCTCCTGGCCTTCCGTTACAACACTCTGCTATCCTGAAGCCCTTTATATCCTTCTGTAGAAGAGTTTTCCTGACATTCTATAAAAACCACTCCCTAGCCCTCTATAAGAAGTCTCTATTGGTCTTCTAGAGAAAGCATTGGCGATTTATTCCGTGTAGCCTTTACTGATCTTCTATAACAATTAATTAATTTAATTCTACAAAAAGCCTATCTTAGCCTTATATAAGAAGTCCCTGCTGGTCTTTTTGAAGCAGTCCCTAGCATTCTTCTACGTGTATCCATATGAAGTTTCTACTGGCCTCCTATAAGAAGATTCTTTTATCCTTCTATATGAAACCTATTCCGCCCTCTTCATCCTGGTATTCTACAAGAAGTTTACCTAACCTCTTAGTAGAACCCTCTGCTGTAGTGGATCCTTTAATAACTTTTGTAGTAGATCCTTCCTGACCTTTTATAAGACACCCTCCTTAGTTTCTACTGGCCTCCTATAAGAAGCTACTTTTATACTTCTACATGAAACCCCTTCCGCCCTCTTAATCCTGATATTCTATTAAAATTTTACCTAACCTCTTAGAAGAACCCTCTGCTGTACTGGAACCTTAAATAACTTTTGTAGTAGATCCTTCCTGACCTTTTGTAAGAAACCCTCCTAAGCCATATATTAGAAGTGGCTGCTGTTGGGGGAAGCCGCCTCTAGCGATATTCTATAATAAGCCTCTACTGGTATTTTATAGTAAGTTTTTCGCTCCTCTATAGGAAGGCCTTTCTGCCATTTAATTCGACTTCTTATTTGGCCTTCCATATTCAACTATATGAATTAAACCTGACCTTCTATATTCAACTATAGGGATTAATCCGGACCTTCTACAGAAGCTCTCCTAGCCTTCTATAAGAACCGTCTGTGTCCCACAACCGTTCTTACTTTCTGTAGATTATCCCAACTGGTCTTTTGGAAGAATCCCGGTGATTTTTTACGCCTTATCTCAATTGATCTTCTAGAAGAAATTTCTACTTATCTTCAATGCGTGGCCTCAACTAATCTTCTATAAGAATCACCTACGGGTCTTCAGTAGGTAGGTCTACAGGGTCCTACATTAGAAAAGCAATATGGACTTTTATTACAAGTCCAATATGGGCTTCTTATAGAATGTCAATATGGATTTCATACGAAGGTCTAATGACCTTATACAGGTTTTGAGGTACGAAGAGGTATGAATTCTTATAACAGACCTAACAGACCTTTCAATGGACGACCAGAAGGCCTTCGACATCGAGGGTCTCGAGGGTCTCTTTATTCAGTATCACAAGGTATTTTCACAGAAAATCGGAAGGTTTTCTTACTAAAAGCCGGAGCGGATTCCTATAGGTGATCACAATTACATCGTAAAAATTTAGAAAAATCTTAAAAAAGAGGATGTCTTCTTATAGCCTGGTCTTTTATATGAAGTATGGATTGTAATTTAAACCAGTGAGCGGAGCAGTATAGTCGGACGGGGCCGATCATACGATACCCTACACAACTATCACGGAACTCCAACTTTCGGTGGATTTTAATTTCGAGCCTGGCAATATATCGTGATAGTTGCACCCTATTGCCCGATTAGAGGTCAACAGAACCTCTTCCTTACACTGACATATTTTCCGAATATTTCTAATATTCGGTACTTGTCCATATTCCATTCCCCATGGGCTGTGTTTTGATATTTGGCTTATAATTTTGGCCTATAGATCGACTCGAAAACGCAACAAATTAAGTCCACTTAATCCCAAAATTATTATCCGATCATCACAGAACATATAGGCGTTGTCCTTGACAATAACTGGAACCTCATGAAAATTTCAAAGCGATCAGCCAAAGGGCGGACCCTCTGGTGTGGTAATGGGTTAATACATACATATCTGAATACGTAGACACCTGCATATACTATCAAGTTGCATATACTATCAACTTCTCGGGTCTATGTCCTTCAGGGGTAAATATATACGCTATAGAACACAAATTTTGTCATTTTTCACACAAAAGTCAATGTCCATTTGACCCGCCAAATATTGACAGATCTTTATTAAAACAGGCATGCATATTCTTTGGCTCGATCCCGTTCTCCTTGTGAAAATTCGCGATGTTTGGGCCATAATTGCGGCCTCCGGAGCGACCAGAAAATCAGACAAAAAATAAAGTTTTTGATCCATTTCATCCCGATAATATTAACCAACCTTTACCAAAAACAATAGGGGTCTTCATTGGCCAGAACCCATCCTACATGCAAAATTTCCTGAAGATTGGTCCATAACTGTGGCATGCATATTCTTTGGCCCGATCCCGTGCTCCTTGTGAAAATTCGCGATGCTTGGGCCATAATTGAGGCCTCTGGAGCGACCAGAAAATCAGACAAAAATAAAGTTTTTGGTCCATTTCATCCCCTAAATATTAACCGATCTTTACCAAAAACAATAGGGGTCTTCATTGGCCAGAACCCATCCTGCAGGCAAAATTTCGTGAAGATTGGTTCATAACTGGGGCCTGTATCGTGTTTACAAATTATAATGGACAAACGGACGGACGGACACACATGTCTAGATCGACTCAGCTGGTCGAGATATGACGATCGGTTTACTTAAACGTGGGTCTAGGATTAATGTTTCGCGGCGTTACAAACTGTTGGGGCTGCACAAAGCTATAATACCCTGTCAACATAGTTGTGTAGGGTATAAAAACTAATTTCTTCTATATGTAGCACACATGACCTTAAGACCGTATGAAATCTTTCTGGCTATATGTAGATGAGCTATTTTGGCCCTTTGCCGTTGTCAGTTGCTGTTATGTTTTGTTAAACTTTTATATCGATTTCATTATCATATTTGAGAGTAGTCCCTATGATGCCATACCACACTATAATAGGAACACACATATATATATATATAAATATATATATATATATATATAAATATATATATATATATATATATATATATATATATATTATTTCTTTTATATCTTTTCTGAATATTTTAACAATATCTCAAATTTATGTTTGCCCATTTTCATTTCAGCATATCAAACCAATTGATTATAATTACAAATGGATGCGTCCCTAACGACCAAATTGAGCGGAATACTTATAGGAAACCATTAAACCGAACAAAACAAAAAGAAGAAGAGGACTAAGAGTAAGAAACGAAGTAAGTTGCTGGAAACAAGGGTTTCCAAATAAAATGCACACAGCAGCAGCATCATGTATGTGCCGCCAATCGCTGACTGGTTGCCCAGCCGCCACTCATTAAAATTATAAGTTCAGCCGAAAACATTGTAGTCTAGCAGCAGATCTCAAATCATCGCCATTATCATCAACGACAAGATTAGCAACGAAGCGTAGCATTCACATCGCCATCATCATCATCATGACATCTGAAACTTATTTGGATTTAACTTTTGAAAGGGTCACCAAGGGAGCGGGGAGTGGTGGAGGTGGAGGTGGAGCCGGCGGTGCTAACATCTCTGGCATACCTGGTGGAGGAAGTGGTAGTAGTACGGCAGGAGGAGGTGGAGGCGGCGGCCCTAATGCCACAACGCCTCTTGGTCCTGGCAAACGTCCAATTAGACCAAAATTATTGAAACTAAGTGACGTTACGGTACCGCATCGAAATCGCAAGAAAACCAAAACAAAGGTGAGTAAGTCAATGTCATAAAATTTTATACTACTCGGCGGGCGTAGTTTTTGTTCGGGTGTAGGCAATTTGTTTTTGGGTTTCGGAATGTGGTGTTGAGTTGGCCAGAAATACCTTTTTCCAGTGAATGCTATTAATTTTACTATGGTTTTCATAAATGTTGGTAACATTGAAGGTTGACACACACCGAAACACACGCAAACAATTATATCCTGCAAGAGAATACAGCTCGTTAGTTTTTATTGAATTATACACTGAGGTTGGCCGGCATACAATTGTAGGTTGTTAGCTTTATGCCATTACTGCCGTATTGTAATACGAAATATGAAAAAAAATGAATATATTTCAATTTCATGGCAACTGTGGTGGGGGGTACCTTGGCTACGTCAGACTGTTTATTAATACATAATAATTCTACATACATCCTTACAAAACGGGGGTAGGCCATAAAGGCTTTTAATATAAGGACGAGATGTTTTTTATTTGGAATATCAGTGGAGTTTTCCTATAAAAGGCTAGTAGAGAATTCTTATGGAAAGCCAGTAGCGGCTTCTTATTGGAAAGTCAGTACAGATTTTTTAAAGGAGAAATTTCATGGGGAAACTCACTGGAGGATTTGTATTCGTCCTTATAAAATGTAATTACGGACTTCTTATGGAATGCTAGTCTGCACCAGTTGTTTTTTTTTTTCTAGAAGACCAATAGGGACTTCTTAAAGAAGAACAGCAGGGCTTAGGACAGAATACCAGAAGGGTTTTTTAGTAGACCAGTAGATTTTTCTTTTTTTTTTTTGAAGACCTAATGAGGCTTTTCTACAAGGGACTATGGTAGGGCAACATTGACATCTTACAGATCAAAAGGTTCTTCTTATAATAGGCCAATAAGAGTTTTCGTCTTATGGAAGCCAATAGAAGCTTTTTTAATGAGAACCATAAAAGTTTATTACAGAAGACCAATAGGAGCTTCTTAAATGTAAGCCGTAGATGCTTCTTATAGAAGTACTTTTTATAGAAGGACCGTTTTTTGAAGACCTTATTGGGATTTTTAGAAGGATTTCCATATACAAGACAATGATAAGGCAGTATGTACTTCTTAAAGAAGATCAGGCGGTTCTTCTTATAGTAGACCTGTATTTTTTATAGAAGTTCTGTAGGATCTTCTTATAGAAGCCCTGTAAGACTTCTGATAGAATGCCAGTAGGGGTTTCTTAAATATGAGCAGTAGAGGCTTGTTACAGATTTCCAGTGCGGTCTTTTTATATAAGGACAGTAGTGGCTTCATAGAGAAGACCAGTAAGGCTAATTATAGGAGGCTAGTGGCTATCTAGAGAATACCAGAAGAAGCTCCTTATTTAAGACCAAAAAATACTTTTTATTGAAGACCAAAAAGGTCTTTTTATAGAGGATCTGTGGGTAATTCTTATAGAAAATATGATTGTACTTCTTATAGAAGGTCATTGGTGGTTTTCTATAGTAGACCATATATAAGTTACTAGGACTTCTAATAGTAGATTAGTAATGGGTTCTTTTAGAAATACAGCAGGGCTTCTTATAGAACACCTGTAAGGCTACTAATAAAATAATTCTTATTGGTCTTCTATAGAAGGTTAGTATGGCGTCTTATAGAAGACCAGTAAGACTTCTTATAAAAGACCAGTAATGCTTCTCATAGAAGATCACTAGGTACTTCTTATAGGTGGCCAATGTCTATAGGAGACCAGTCGTGGATTCTTACATAAGATTATTTGGGGCTTCTTTGTGTAAGGTTAGTGAGACTTCTTACAGAACGCCAGTGGATATGGAAATCTTTTACAACGCCTGGAAGTATTTCTTACAGAAGGCCAATAATGGTTTTCAGTATGGTCTTCGTGTATACCGCTAGATGGTCATAAGACATGTAGGCACTTCTTATAGAAGTCCGGTAGTAGCGAATTCATAGGCAGCGAGGGCTTCATGAAGAACGACAGTAGGGTTTTTATAGACGTCCAATAAAGGTTTTTTTATAGAAGACTTATAGAGGATTAATGGAATGTTAAATAATACCAGTCCTTCATATAGAATTCAGAAGACACTTCTTCTATAATGAAACCAGTGAGCGGAGCAGTATAGTCGGACGGGGCCGACCATATGATACCCTACATAACTACCATGAAAATCAAACTTTCTGCGGTTCTATATTCTGAGCCTGGGCAATACTTCGAGATATTTGCACCGTTTTACCGATTATAGATCAACAACTTCGCTTTCTATCCCTGGCATATTTTCCAATTTTTTTTCTTGAAGTGAATTTTTACGTCGTAAAATAAAAAAAATTCCACTTTAGGTTTTGGTTGATTTGACCCTCAGAATATTGACCGATCACCATCTAAACAGCCGCTCTAAGTATTTGGTCAGATCCCCTTCACCTTGTAAAATATGTGATGTTCTGCATATAATAATTGTCTCTAGAGCGACTAGAAAATCTGACAAAATTAGTTTTCGGTTCATTGCACGCCCTGAATGAAATCTCAACTTCACTGAAAACTATAGGCGTAGTCCTTCACCATAATCGAAAGTTCATGTACAATTTCAAAGCTATCAGCGCGACATTTCCGTCTTCTAATGGAGTAATAGTAATACTATGTACATAGTCACCTTTACCTAATTACGTATAACTCCCACATCAGAGTACATGCAGCCATAAGTTTGGTATCAATTTTACTTCACTTAGAACCCGTCAGAACCCATCCTACATGTAAAATTTCGTGAAGATTGGTCCGTAACTGTGGCTTGAATCGTGTTTACAAAGTATAATGGACAGACCGGCGGACGGACACACATGACTATACCGACTCAGCTAGTCGAGATATGACGATCGGTATACTTAAAGGTGGGTCTAGGACCAATAGTTCGCGGCGTAACAAATTCTTGGGACTGCACAAAGCTATAATACCCTGATAACATAGTTGTGTAGGGTATAAAAAAGAGTCTTCATATGGAATGCCAGTAGGAAAGGTGGAAAAACTGCAACAAACTTCAGACTGTTGTCATTTTTAAGCAACTCGTCCAAAAGCTGTTAAAATTATTCCAGTGTTATTTTATTATATTTATTACAAGCGTACAAAAGCATTTTGGTGAGAATTTTCCAGAAAAAAAGTTATTCGCGATGGAATTCAAGCGTGATAGTGTGATTTCTTTATATTTGGCCGGAGAACCACAAGTGGCTATCGTTAGAGTACTGCAGCATTTAAATGTGAATAAATCTGTTGTGTCTCGTACCATCGCTCGTTACCGTGACACTGCTTGGTCGAAAGTGGTGAACTGCCGATGAGAAAACATTCGTTGTCCAGCAGTTTGTAAACAAACAAAATGATCGTGTTTACTTGCCAAAGAGGTCAGCTGAAAATGTGCATCATGGATTGGCCACCAGAAATCAAGCGTCGTCCATGGTAATGGTGTCGGCCGCCATAATAGCCTATGGTCGCTATCCGCTTGTATTTATCGACTGTGGCATCATAATAAATGCCGAATATTATCACGAAAATATTTTTGTAGGTGCATTAAAGCCTTGGGCACGCAAGGCACCATCACACTCAGCACGCGCCACCCACGAATGGTTACAAAATGAGGTTCCTCGCTTCATTTCTGGCGCACAATGGCCACCAAAATCTCCGGATACCAATCCTTTGGACTATTGTGTCTGGAGTATTTAGAAAAGCAAGATTGGCATTAACAAATACCGAAGTGACGAACACCTCAAGCTAGCGCTTCACCGGGAATAAGCCAAAATACCGCAGAGCAACATTCGGGCAGCGTGTGACGGTGCCATATTCTTGCCATAGGTGACCAATTCGATTCTCAGCTTATTCTAAACTTTGATGCTATTTCCGACATTATTTGCTTTCATTCAATAAAATTTAAGAAGACGTAAAAACGTTTTTTTTTTTCATCCCACCCTGTACATATTAAAATTTAGAATATTATCGTATAAGATGCCAGAGGGTCTTCGTATAGAAGAAGCCAATACCAGAAACTCTTCTGATAGAAAAACAGAATTTCTTATAGAAGATCAAAAGTTTTTCTGCGTATAGAAGAACAAAATATCTTCCGAAAGACGATCCGAATTACTTATCCCAAAAAAAACTTTAAGTTCGTTATAACGGAACAAAAGTTATTTTTAATGTGACTAGACCAGAGAGGGTATTCTTACGGTCTTCGTAGGAAACCACCAGAAGGTATTCTATAGAAGTTCTATGTGTATAATTTTTTTAGGGGTCTTAGGAGGTGTGGATTTTTCGTTTTAAAATTATATTTTTTTCCTAGGGGTCATAATAGGTCTTGATTTGCATACCCTTCACCACACTGTGGTACAGGGTATTATGTCTTTGTGCATATGTTTGTAACAGGCAAAAGGAATCGAGATAGATCCATGGTTCATTTTGAGAATATGCATAGAATCATTTCTGAGTCGATTTATGCATGTCCGTCTGTCCGTCCATGTATTTTTGTGAACAAAGTACAGGTCGCATTTATGATCCGATTTGGATGAAATTTGGCACAGGACGAATACTATTGAAATTGGAGAAAATCAGTTCTGATTTAGATATAGCTTCCATAAATATATTCGTCCGATTTTATGTAAATAGAGCACCATACAGTCAATATTGGTCCGATTGAGACAAAATTTTGTACAGAGTACTGAACTAGGTCCAATTTTATGTCTGCAAAGTTATGTTGGAATCGGTTCAGATTTAGATATAGCTCCCATATATAGTTTCGTCCGATTTTTGGCAAATGGTGCACCAAACTTCCAATTTTAGTCCGATTTTAACAAAATTTTGCACAGCGTAGAGAATTTAGACCAGTTTGACATCTATGAAGTTTTTCTTAATATCGGTCCAGATTTAGATATAGCTCCCATGTGTAGTTTCATCCGATTTTATGTAAATGGTGCACCATACTGCCAATATTGGCCCTATTTAGACAAAATTTTTCACCGAGTACTGAATTAAGTCCAGTTTGATGTGTGTGAAGTTTTGCTGAAAATCAGATTTCAGATTTACATATATACAAAATTTTGTCCGGACTTCATACATATGTTACACCAAAAATTCAAGTCTGACCGATTGACATGCATTTTTTTATAGATTTCAGAATGTCATGTGTATGGTTTTTATTGGTTAAAATATCAATGTAAATCCCTTTTTTTACCAGATTCCAGTTCAATGGCCACCCAAAGATGGTATTTCTCTTCTATTAACAGGATATTGTACACATTATCATTTCTTGTATGTACCCAAAGTGGTGAAGGGTATCATATAGTCAGCCCCGTCCGAACTTTCTTTACTGGTTTTAAGAATATTTTCGGTAGAACGTTCTGTGTCATCGGTGCGGTATAGAAAGGTTTTCTTAAAGAGGACCATGAGGTCTTTTTATAGGAAACTATAAATATTTAAAAGTTCTTCTGGAATAATCGGAAATTCTGAATATAGCTGTAGGTCTTAGACGGTCTTGGTAGTGAATTCCAGATGCTTTTTCTTATAGAATACTGGAAGATATTCTTAGGGAAGACTAGAAATTTTTTTTTTGTTTGGTCGGAAGTACTATTTAATGAAGAGCACAAGAATTTCTTATTAAAGACCAGAAAATCTTCTTATGGAAGACCAGGAGAATTTCTTATAGAAAAATGTATTTTTTAGAACACCACAATGGACGACATAGAAGGAAGTTTGTTCAAAAATGGCAAGAAGTTTGAATCAGGGAATTACTTTTTTTACTATCCATAGTATCCTCACCCTCTTGAGCCCAATTCAATACACTCACATTTCAATTAACACACCGTGAAACTTACACAGACGCCAAATGCACACATCCCTACACACATCCGCATGAGAATCTTTAAAGCATAGCATTTTATGACATCTTCTCGGTTCACCTGTTAACTTGGCTGTCTAGTGGAGGTTGTGGTTGATATCGTAATTGGCTGGTTTGTTGGTGTGTAGATGAAGCGATTTAAGTTGCCTGGTGGATTTCATGGAATTTGACAACGGCCATGAATTTGTTGGGGGATTCCGTATTGCTCTCGTCGGTGTGTACAATTGAGTATGTAAAAAATTTGTAATATTTGTTGTTGGTAAGGCTAATTTCTATGTTGGCACAGACATAACGCTTCAATTGAATTGTGCATTTAATTAATGATGCCATCGTTGTTTTTGGTGTTGCCTTCGCTCTTTTTAAGAGACAGTTCAGGTTTTATAGTCCATGAGAATATATATTTTTTGTAACAGAATGTAATGGCCTCTATAAATTTTTATTTATGTTAAAATTATGGGGATAATATTTAAAGACTATTAATTCGATTCGACTGAATTTTTAAAGTATATTTTCTATGGGGGTCATAATAGGCGTATTTATGTATTTTTCCGAAGCACATAATAGGCGTATATTTTCTAAAGAATTCCAGAGGACGTAATAGGCGTAGAATTTTTGAAGAATATTTTTTCGAAGACTAAGATAGGCGTGAATTTTTTAAAGAATATTTTTTCAAGGACTAAAGAATATTTTTTTCAGAGACTAAAAACCCAAACAATCGTGAACGTTTTTTTTAAGAATATTTCCTTTTTTTCTCGTTACAGTCCAAAGAACGTTCTGTGTCATCGGTAAGGGATCGCATCTACGATGATCCTGCCTATACCGAGGATATAAGTCATTTGGCAAATCCTTTGCGACGCAGTAGTTGCAATACCGATACGATAACCTCAATGTCTGCCAAAGGTCTGATGATGATGAACATGGGCAGCGGTAGCAGTTCACTGGGGAAACGTAGTAAACTAACAAAGGAATTTCAAAAATTGGCTCAAGAAGATATTGGCCACATAGCCTATAGTAGTTCGGAAGAAGATTTACGTTATATACGGCCAGTGGCGGTGGCACGTTCCGAGGCAATGGTGGGTCGTGGACGTAGTCTGGAGAGAACAAAACATTATGAAAGAAGTGAGCTGCAACAGCAGCAGCTACAACAACAACAATTGGCAACGGAATTGAAACGCCAGCAGCTGCAGCACCAGCAGAGAGTAGAGAAAAAGTCCTCCAAACAAAAACGGAATTTAAGTTTGGATAATAAAGTTCTGCAGCAGCAGCAACAACAACAACAGGAGCAATTGCCGACCTCTGAAGGGAAGCAGGGAAATCTGAGAGCTGAAGAAGATCGCCGTGATGAACCCCCAGAATTACCACAACGCTTGGCCCTAACCCGTTACAATTTGGGTAAGCAACGCAGCGATGAGGCCAATTGGCAACGTCAACCCTCTGAATATCAAATGGATCAAGATGAGGTCTTCTCCATGCACAGCTCGGCCAAGGAGAATGTTAGTGTGGCAGCATCCACAGCAGCTTCGGTTAGTAATGCCAGTACCTCAAAAATGCATATGGGTAGACGTTTCCTAAAAGGTGAGATTGGCATAAAAAGTTTCAATTATTATTTGCTAAAGGAGGGCCTCAAGTCCTCGAAGAAATTTGTCGAAAAACAAAAGAATAGTTTTCAAGGGAACACGGCGGCGGCATCTGCATCAAGTTCCACAACGCAACAGGCAATACCAGCCACCCAGCAAGTGGCCACAGCTGTGCTGCAGCAATCGATTAGCTCTCAGCTACCAGGGAAAGGAGGGGGAAAACCTCCCTCCATTGATAGAAGTGAGGAGAACATTTACGAGGAGATTTTCTTTAAGGATGCCCCACCTCCCAGTGACGGGGATGATGAAAATCAAAATCCTTCTAAGACGACGGCAGGGGGTGATGGTGGGACACAACATCATAATTCTGGGACTCAGAGCAAAGTGTTAGCCTGCCAGGACAGTCAAATGTCCTATGCCGATTGTGAATTATGTATGCAACAACAATGCGATAAGGTCGATTGTGAATATTGCCTGCAGACGGAGCCTCCCACGACCCGTAATGCCACTGTTCAGACCCCTCAAAATTTGCAGGTGGGGAATAAAATGATTGGTGGTGGTAGTCGTTCCAATACCTCAGGAAGTTTAAATAATAATAGCTCCGGCATGCGTTCCAACACCGCCATTGAGCAGCAAATGACCGTCAGCAGCACGACAGCCGCTCCGATTTTGGAATTTCAATCCTATAACCCCAATAATCCGGGGGTTTACAAAATCGAAACCACACCGGTGGCCATTACGGGAGATTTTAATCCGATTTTACAATTTCAACAATCGAATCAAATGGCCGCCATGCCTCAGCAGTCGACATCGACGACAAGTACGGCCACCACGACACCCAGTGAACACCAACATCATCAACTACAACATCAATTACAACAACAACAATTACATGTCTCCCATGGACAACAACAACATTTTTTGGCCTACAAACATCCTCAGCATCAGCAGCAACAACAGGGAAATTTATATAACATGGGAGTTCAACCGGCCGCATTTTGGACTCAAACCTCAGGGCCCAGTGGTAGACCTCCACGCACCTATTTGGTTGGCCACATTCCCGGTGCCGTGAATTCCATGCAGCGCATGAACACCAAATCCAGTTCGTCCAGTGATTCTCTGCAACATCCGCAGAAGTTTAATACCTTTACCCATATGGATGCGGGATACTACAACAATAGCAATAATGTCAATCCTCTGCTGTTGGCGTCGGGGAATAATGGAGGCAATTATTTCCCTCCACAACCCCTACAGCCATTGATGTATGCGGCCAGTCGCCGGTTGGGAGGTTCACAGATTTTAATGGATAATTCCAGTGGAGGAGGAGGAGGAGGTGCTGGTGGAGGTCTGGGTCTGGGAGATGTTCCGCCGCAAATCTACAAATCCGATTCTCGGGCATCAATTCTCAGTGAATATTCCCTGTCGAGGAGTAGTGACACATACTATGGTGGTTTGGGTCCGCGTTATGGTAGTGGGCGCCATTATCCCAGTGGCCATCATCATGCGGGCGAACCACAATTTGAAAATTCCCTTATGGCCTCTTATGGGGCACCGGGTCAGAGACGTTACTTCGGTAGTGCTGAGAGTTGTCGCTTTGGCTATGATTGTCGGCGTTGTAGTTTGGATAGTGGACCGGGAGCAGGGGTTCTTTTTAATAATCCCCGGGGCTCTATTACATCACACAGTAATATTGCTCCAGGTGGGGGAGGTGGTCAGACTACTGCTCAAGCTCCTCCTCCTGCTCCCCTCACTCAACCTCATCCTACAACTGAAAAATGTAACTTCTCCGACCAGTGTCGCTATGATTGCCGCAATTGCGACTGTTCCTCCAACTATTTTTCGTCCGATTTCGATGACATCTACAGTGGTGGTGGTATACCCAGGAAAACGGCCAAGGGCACTTTGCCCTCTACGGGTGGACAGCCACCTCCCGCCGCCTTGGAAGAATTCGATATGGCCGCCAATATGGAAAGGCAACAGGCTTTGAAGCAGAATAAATATGCTCAGGACTTCTTCAAGCATGTCAACGATGTCAAGCGTAGCATTTATCAGGCGGAAATGCAAAGGAATGGCAATATGGAATCGATGAGTCCAAAGAAGACTCCGAAAAAAGAAAATCTGACAAGTGGTGTGGCCACGCTGCCACTGACCAAGGAGAGGAGTCCCAAACCCACACCAGCTCCCAGGACAAGCCTGCAGACACCACAACCACTGCAGAGGAAACTGCAACCGGAAAATTCGAAACCCGAAGCTCGGTCAGATTATGCCTCCCTAGATCGTTTGGTGGCCTCACACACTGGGGCCATACCCAAATCCACACACAGCAGAGATCTTCACCACATCACAGTCCCAAATCCAATCAAAAGGCCGTCTCTGCAGAAAAATATCTAAGCCTGGAACCTCCAGAAGAGAAACGCCATAGCAAAAAACATTCCAAGGAGAGTAAATCCTCTTCCCTGCAATTGGCCCATAGACGTAAAGAGTTACCGGCACCACCACCACCGTCACCGGCCACCTATGCTGATTTACAGGAGCTGCAACAAAATATGGCCGATACAATGCGCGATGATACCAAACTGGAGAGGAAGCGGAAACAGAAGATGGCAGACAAGGAGCTGTCACAAATTCCGAACGACAATCCAACTGAAATGCAGACAATAGAAACAACTCCCACAAAGGAGCCACAGGAAGGAGAACCACAGGAAACGAAGACGATGACAACGAACATGGAAAATCAGCTATCAGCAACTACAACAACAACTGAATGCAAAACTTCCAACTCCAATGAAGATTCGCAGTCATTGCCCTTGTTAACGGCCGAGGCAGGAGATGCCACTCCCATACCCAGTAAACGGACTCGAACACCCAGTCCAAACCACTCGCAGGCACAACAACAACTAACTACATCCACATCAACATTTGTGTCAGTGACATCTGTTTCCTCACTGACACCCCTAACCGCCTGCGATTCACGTGAACAACGTGATCAGACCGAGGACGAAGATGTTTTCTATGATGCACGCAGTGAGGACTCTGCATGTACGGCAGCCAGTTGTAGTGCCACCTCATCGCAGCAACAAATACCAGAAAAACTGGAGGTGGATGCAGCCGCCTCCTGCTCCTCCTCCTCCGGCAAAGTTACGGAGGAAACTAAACATCAACCGGAATCGGAAAAATGTTCAAAGAATCTTTCATCATCACAGCTAGAACTGCAACAGGTAAGTTATCTTCTTTTGAATATGTCATTAATTTTATGAATCTAGTTGTTGTTTTTGTTGTAATTGCCTGTGGCAATGGCATTACGTAAATTTTAAATATGCAGGATAGCTGTAGATTGCCTGGAGGACGGAGGGTTCTAAGGAAAGAAAATGAGGGAAAAAAGTAGAAAATATTTATTTTACACAACGTAGCGGAAGACAAGGATGTGGCACGAGGGGTCCGAATGGAAGTTCTTCGATTTATTAAAGTGCCACAAGGCGTGGATTTTTTAAAGAATATTTTTTTAAGGACCAATCGTGAATTTTTATTATAGTATTATTTTCAATAAAGCCACAGAACTTCTTACAATACCCCACCCTCCTACAATTTGTTCACCCGATATTCATTCAGTTGAAAATGTGCATGGTCTTCACGTGTCTGCTGCAATATTCCCTAAACAAATTGTCAAGGTGCTACCGATGTGTATGTACATCTGTCGTACAAGTGTGTATGTGTTCCACCCTGTTAAAGTGTTTGCATAGTTTTTGAAAGTATTCTGAGATTTCCACACAAAAATGCATCATGACACTATGTATGTGTGGAAAAAAAACACATCACAACTTCCTGTTGGCAAAGATGCACAACATCATAATTCTTGAGAAGTTTTTTCGAGGATGTAGTGACACTTGAAATTATTATCCTTTCAATATATGTCGAGCTTCGATATTTTGTACCAACGATGTATGGTATCGAAATTTGGATATACCGATCTAATTTTGGTCCACTTTTTCTGTTACCACACCCACAAAATGGTCAACATTTTTGTAGAATATTGCGATGTTAAAAATAAAATATTTTGTGATAATTCAAGACCGGTTCAATAAATTTTAGAAAGAAAACAACACAAAAGGAAAAGAAAGGACGAAATGTTCTAAAAAACCCCTATTCGATTTTACTGAAGAAATGTAATCTAAAAAACAGTAAGGAAAGCGGTAAAGTCAGAATGGGCCGACTATATAAAACCCTTCACCACTTTAGGTATATTCAAGATATGTTTTCTGACAGACTCCGCCTTTTCAAAAGAACATTGGCATGAAATTGAACGAACTTGAATATAAGATCTTTATGTCCTTCTAGAACCTATGCTAAATTTCATTTCATTGAACCGATTTTCACGGACGAAATATATATGAGAGCTATATCTAAATCTGGACAATTTTCACGAAACTTATCGCACATCATTCTACGCTATGCCAAATTTCGTGGAAATCCAAAGGTATATATGGACTTGTTGCACCGCATCATTCACATAAAATCGGTCGAAAATATATATGGGAGCTATATCTAAATCTGAACCGGTTTTCACGAAACCTAGTACAAACCATTCTGGAGTTAATTCAGTACGCTACGCCAAATTTCGTGCAAATCGAAGAATATATAGGGACATTGGTGCACCATTTACATAAAATCGGACGAAAATATATATGGGAGCTATATCTAAATCTGAACCGATTTTCATAAAACTTTGCATACATCATTGTAGCCTCAATTCAGTACGGTATGCCAAATTTCGTGCAAATCGAATGATATATAGGGACATTGGTACACAATTTACGTAAAATCGGACGAAAATATAAATGGGAGCTATATCTAAATCTTAACCGATTTTCACGAAACTTTGCACAAATCATTATAGACTCAATGCAGTACGCTATCCCAAATTTCGTGCAAATCGAAGAATATATAGGGTCTTTGGTGCACCATTTACATAAAATCGGACGAAAATATAAATGGGAGCTATATCTAAATCTGAACCGATTTTCACGAAACTTTGCACAAATCATTATAGACTTAATTCAGTACGCTATGTCAAATTTCGTGCAAATCGAACGGTATATAGAGACTTTGGAGTTGCATTTACATAAAATCGGATGAAAATATATATGTGAGCTATATCTAAATCTGAACCAATTTCCACGAAACTTAGCACACATCATTTTAGACCTAATTCAGTACGTTGTGCCAAATTTCCGAGAGATATATAGGGACTTTGGTGCACCATTTACATAAAATCGGATGAAAATGAAATGAAAAAAAAATTGGAGCTATATCTAAATCTAACCCGATTTTCATGAAACTTTGCATACATTATTCTAGACTCAATTCAGTATGGCATGCCAAATTTCGTGCAAATCGAGAAATATATAGGGAATTGGTGCACCATTTGCATAAAATCGGTCGAAAATATAAATGGGAGCTATATCTAAATATGAACCGATTTTCATGAAACTTTGCATACATCATTTTAGACCTAATTCAGTACGCTGTGCCAAATTTCGTGCAAATCGAGAAATATATAGGGACATTGGTGCACCATTTACGTAAAATCGGACGAAAATATAAATGGGAGGTATATGTAAATCTGAACCAATTTCCACGAAACTTAGCACACATCATTTTAGACCTAATTCAGTACGCTGTGCCAAATTTTGTGCAAATCGAAGAATATGTAGGTTCTTTGGTGCACCTTTTACCTAAAATCGGACGAAAATATAAATGGGAGCTTTATTTAAATCTTAACCGATTTTCACGAAACTTTTCACAAATCATTATAGACGCAATTCAGTACGGTATGCCAAATTTCGTGCAAATCGAAGAATTATAGGGTCTTTGGTGCATCATTTACATAAAATCGGACGAAAATATATATGGGAGCTATATCTAAATCTGAACCGATTTTTTCCCAGTTTCAATATTGTTCGTCCTTGGGCCAAACAAATGAGCTGTACCATCCAATTTTATCCAAATCGGATTATAAATGCGACCTGTACTTTGTTTACAATTTAACACCAAACAGACGGACGGAATGCATAAATCGACTTAGAAAGTGATTCTATGCATATCCTCAAAAGGAACTATGGGTCTATCTCGTTTCCTTTTGGCTGTTACAAACATATGCACAAAGACATAATACCCTGTGCCACAGAGTGGTGAAGGGTATAAAAATGGCGAATAGAATTCTCTGGGAATTATTAATTGCAGGTACCTAGCAACAAAAGAAAAGAAAAAAAGAATATATTATATAATCATTATCTCATTAGAAGCCTCTAAAATTAAAATAATCCAATTACAAATGCCAACTTCGGTAGAAAAGAAATAATAAAAAAAACAAAAATAAATGAATAAATAGAAACAAAACAAGGACATCTTGAAAAAAAATACGCACGAATCTACCTTTGTAATATAATATTTTTTAATTATATAATTTGAAGAGGCAGAAAGTAAATTCAAATTATTTTGGTGTGGGAGAGTTAGATTATTGATTTAGCCATTGAATTCGTATAGAATTACCAAACTTACTGAGCGATGTCTGGCCTTGGGGGCAAACCTTGAGTTTGTTTCGTTTTTTTACTGTCATGTTGTAACAATTTTCCTTTTTCTTCTTTAACAGCACAACCTTGACGGTGAAGGCCATTTGTGTCTTTCCATTTTGTCAACTGAAAATGAGCAACAGCTGGAGGCTACCAGCAAACAGCAGCAGAAACAACACCAACACGAGGATTCTTTTTCACGTGATAACACCACCATGAATTTACATGAAACCCCGAAAGAAGAGCAACAAATGGTCAACAAATCCGTAACCAAACACCATGGAATGCATATTTCCCAGGAAAATCAACAACAATTGGATGGTGGGGATGTCGATGGTGATGACAGCACATTTGCTGTGAGTCAGCAGAACCCAAACTCCATTGACACTTCTCCAACCAATGATGTCGCCTTGGCAGACAATGTCAATAGTCCAATGGCCACGGCAACATCAACAACAACAACACCTTCTCAACCCTCCTCAGCAGGTCTGACAAAACTCAAGGTTAACAGCAAACAGCAACAATCACAATATTCTGACAGCAAACAACAACAGCAGCAGCAGGAAACAGATACACTGAGTAAAAACAGCAACAATGATAAAGAAGAGCAGCAACGCCACAAAGATAAACAGCAGCAACATCCTCCGACTGGAGGACTTAGTGGTGGAAAACATCACAAACTAACTGCTGAGGCTCAAAACCAGCAACGCAACAGCGAAGAGAGAAGAGAACATCGTCGCAACAGCACACAGCGCCTTGCGGAAGAGGAAATACTCAGTAAAGTGCACAGTAGCCCAGTAGCTGGAGGTTACACGACCAGTCAGCCATCACAAAAATCGACGAAAAAACATCATCGGCAACAAAGACGCTCACCAACAACCCACCACAGTTCCCAGCAACACCAGCAGCAACATAAAACCCCCTCACCCATGGCTGCGGCACCACTCTCAAACTTAAGTTGCGATACATGTTGCCAGCTTGAATGGGAACAGCAACAACAGCAGCAGCATCACTCCGGCAAAGACTATTTGCAGCCGCACACGACCATAACGTCGACCGCAACCTCGTTGTCGGCGACTCCACAAACTCTCAAACCGCCCACTCTACACATTGGCCTGGCTGGCCAGCCGCCAACACGTGCTGGCAAACGTAAAACCAGTACCAGTGGCAGTAGTAATAGCAAAGAAAGAGCGACCAAAACAAAAGCCGAAATAAAAACAAAAATCATCTATACGAATGAGACGGTGACGGAGAGCGATAACATGACTACGACAACAATAACAACAACAACGACACGAGAAACTGGCTATGGCAAGACAACAACCACCACCAAGAAAGCGGCCATTACCACAACGAAAAAAGAGCGTGGAGAGGCGACGACATGCTCAGATGGAATGAAATCCAAATCCGGACAGCAGCAGCAACAACAACAGCTGTTGACAGTTGCTGGAGTAACTGGTGGTGGGGAGTCCTCTAGTCGCGAATCTCGCAAGGAGGAAAAACGTAAACAAAAAGAAAGTAGATTTAGGGAAGAACTGGAAAAGGCTTTGCAAAATGTCCAGCTGGAAGACGGAAGACGTACGGAAGATAATGAAATGAAAAATGAATCCATTGAAAAGGTGGATATTTTACAAGAAATCAAAGAAATTTCCCAAGCCATAACGGCATTGCAACATGAGGCTGAGGACTCGGATGGCAACAAGGATGACAAACATATTGCTGCTGAAACAAATGTGGATGCTAAATTCAATGCTGCTGGACCACAAGAGAAACACGATGATGCTGATGATGATAATGTGGAGGGTGATGCCGATGCTGGCAGCACTGCCGCTGCTCAGCCACTTACTGAAACTTTAAGTAAACAAACCATTGATAATTGTGAAACAGAGAAGCCAACGGAGGAGCCAACAGATGAGCCGGAACCCGATACCGAAGCTTCAACAACAACCTCAACATTAATGACAACAAATGTTGACAACATTGGTGAAGATAATGTTGCAACTTCTGCTGTTGCTGCGGCTGCGGCGACTGAAATGCAGCCACCAACAACGTCAACGACTACGACAACCACTGCCATGGCCATCACTACCGCCAACATCAGTTGTAATTCGGAGTTTGCAGGTGTCACAACACCAGTCTCGCAACAAAACAGGTACGCGCGTTTAATATTTTTTTTATGTGAAAAAAATAGTTTTTTTTTCAAAAAATTACTTTGGTTTATTTGTTTGTGTTTGTTGTTAGTAGTGGTCGGGAATGAAAATGTTACATATGTATCAAAGAAAGTAAAATAATTCCTGTTATGAAAATGGGTTTTCATAACGGCCAATAATAGGGAGTGCACGAACGAACGAACACACACTTGTTGTGGATAAATTGAGTGGTGAAGAAAAAAATAAAATAAATGAATAAATACATTTAATAAAATTATACAAAATTCATGTAAATAAAATATAAATATATATATCGTGAAAAAATCGAATTTAAAACATATAATATAAATAATGAATATTTTCCTCTAACCCAACCAAAAAGTGTTACCCCATATCTATAGTATATACCAACAGCAGAAATTGGTATAGATTGTATAATATATATATATATATGAAAATAAAAGTGGCAGGAGGAAGAATGAAGTGAACATCAAATTTAAATGTGCAAAATAGATAAATAAATTGTAAAATAAATAAAAAGTAATAATGCAATTTGAAACAAAAAATATATCTACATAAAATTGAACGTGCATATTTTGGGAGTGCGAAAATAAAAATTAAATAAAATGTATATGACATCTAATACCAAATAAACGATTTGGAAAAAAACGAGTTAAATCTAAACAAAAAAGAAGAAGAAGAAACAACGATGAATAAATTTTTACAAAATTATTAAATTAAAAAAATAATGATTCGATATTAAAAAATATAAAATGTATTAAAAATAGTGACACGCAGCAAACAAATAAACAATAAAAAATAATATAAATATTTAAACATTGAATAAATAAAAAAAAAAAATAAAAATGTTAACAAAAATTAATAAACATTATCATTAGAAGAAAAAACAACAATAAATAAATTTTTACAAAATTATTTAAAAATAATAATGATTCGATATTAAAAAAAATTGGTTTTAAATTAAAAATAAAAAAAATTATTAAAAAATAGTAATACTCAGCAAAAAAGTAAAATAATCAAACAATAAAAAATTATATAAATATTTAAACATTGAATAAATAAAAAAATTAAAAATGTTAACAAAAATTAATAAACATTATCATTAGACGAGTTAATTAAAAAAATCAATCTGCTCTACATTTTAGCAAAAAGTTTTAAAATTGAGCAAAATAAGAAAATGTTAATTATAAAAATGATTAGAAATTAAGGAATATAACAATTTTACATAAATAATAACAGTTAACAAATATATATAAATACTCAGAAAAAATACAAAATATTTAAGCCAACATAATAAAAAAAAGTACGCATACAAATGATATAAGTATTAAAACAAAAATACTATAAATATATAAAAGATAAAAAAAATAATCTTTGAAATGAATAAAAATAAAAAATAATGAAATTAAAATTAATAAATATAATTAAAAAGTATAGATATTAATTATTAAATTAAATTAATTAAAAAATTAAAAATTAATATTAAAAAATTAATAAAGTTGCATAACTTTTTGAATAACTTATACCCAGTAAAATGAAAATATGTATATAAAAAAATACTAAAAAATCTAAAATTATTATATAATATATAAACAAATAATATAAATATTGAATAAATAAATAAAACATAAAAAATTCCCTAAAAATTAATAAAAATAAAAAATACTTAAAAATAATATATAAATATTTGGAAAAAATCTTAAAAAAAAACTAATAAACATATACAAACACTCAGTAAAAAATACAAATATATAAACAAATACAAAAAAAAGAATATTTAAACAAAAAGATAAATGTATATAAAAATTCAAAAAGGTCCTCGAAACGAATAAGGAATAAAAATGAAATAAATAAGAATTTAACTTGTTTATTGCATTAATTGGAGTTTTGTAAGCTAACAAAAAATAAAATATATATAAATTAATAAAATATAAAAAATAAAAATAATAAAAAATAATAATAATAAAAATAAAATTACAATTATCATAATAATTAAAATTAGTACTATTGATAAAAAAAAATGCATATAAAATAAATAAAAATTAGAAATAATAAAAAATAAATACACAAATATATAAAAATACATAGTAAAAATATAAAACAAAAATTAAACTTAATAGACCTGAATGCGAAGAAATAAATGCTGCTTGAGTTAATAATTCAAATATTTAAATATTAAAAAATAAAACACATACAAATAAAAATATTAAAAATTAATTACTGAAGTGGTTAGAAAGAAAATTATAAATTAATACACAATATATATATATATATATATATATAAAAATAAATAATATGAAAAAATAATAAATATTTTAAAATATATACATTTCGTTAAAAATGCATAACAATAATTGAAAGTAAAATCATAAAAATCACTCAAAAGCAAAAACCAGTGAGCGGAGCAGTATAGTCGGACGGGGCCGACCATACGATACCCTACAAAACTTCCACGAAAATTTAACTTTCTCTTGACTGACTAGAGGTCAACAAATATTACTAATATTCAGTACAGCCCTTCTAATTACTTGTCCATATACCCTTCACTGTGAGTTGTGTTCTGATTTTCGGCTTTCAATTGTGGTCTGTAGATCGACTAAAAACACAAAAAATAAAAAGTTTTCGGTCCGCTTCATCCCAAAATTATTATCTGATCATCATCGAATATTATAGGCCTTGTCCTTGACCATAAATGGAACTTCATGGAACATTTCAAAGCGATCAGCGCTATATTTCCGCCCTCAAAGTTATCAACATCTCGGATCTATGTCCCTCAGGAGTAAATATATAGGCTATAGAATAAAAATTTTATAATTTTTTCACACAAATGGCAGGGTCCATTTGACCCGCTAAATATTGAGCGATGTTTATCAAAAAAGGCATGCTTATTATTTGGCCAGATCTCCTTCTCCATGTAATATTGTATGATGTATGTGCTCGGAAATGTGGGAATGATACTTCCAAAATCATATGCATTTCATAGGTGACACCTGCGGCTTGCCAAAATTTATAGTTTGTGGGATCAAATGTACCATAAACTTTATTTTGTTCTCTTTTTCTAACCACGGAAATTGAACCTGAATGCTGAACTTGATATATGTGGTCACAGGGTTCCATATGTATGCTAATATTGTTTAGTATTCTTGGAGGCTGAACTATGGGAAACGGTAGCGACAATGCGCAGAGAATAGACATTTAGGTCCAGTGACAGTATATTAGGTCATTGTAGGGTCGGTACCCTTCGACAATACTGACCCGTTCGCTGGTTATATTTATTTTATTGAATTTATTATTTATACCCTACACAACTATGTTGTCAGGGTATTATACCTTTGTGCAGCCCCAAAAGTTTGTAACACTGCGAAATATTGGTCCAAGCACACCTTTAATTATATCGATCGTCATATCTCGACTAGCCGAGTCGATCTAGACATGTGTGTCCGTCCGTCCATTATAATCTGTAAACACAATACAGGCCACAGTTATGGACCAATCTTCGCGAAATTTTGCATGTAGAATGGGTTCTGGCCAATGAAGACCCCTATTGTTTTTGGAAAATATCGTTTAATATTTAGGAGATGAAATGGACCAAAAACTATGGCCCAAACACCGCGAATTTTTGCATGGAGAAGGGGATCGGGCCAAAGAATAGGCATGCATTTTTTGATCAAGATCGGTCAATAGTTAGCGGGTAAAATAAACCCTGACTTTTGTGTGAAAATGGCAAAATTTGTTTTCTATGGCGTATATATTTGCCCCGGAAGGACCTAGACCCGAGAAGTTGATAGTATGTTAAAGAGGAGTGGTTGACCATTAAATTGATACCAATTATATTGTCGTATGTACTCGGATGTGGGAGTTACACGTAAATATTTACAGGTGCTTACGTATTCTGATATTATTTAGTAACCCATTACCACACTAGAGGGCGGAAATATAGCGCTGATCGCTTTTCCATGAGATTCCAATTATGGTCAAGGACAACGCGTATAATTTTCAGTGATGATCAGATAATAATATTGGAATGAAAACATAACTTTTTGTGTTTTTTTTTTGAGTCGATCTATAGGCCACAATTGAAAGCCCAACATCACAACACAACCTACGGTAAAGGGAATCTGGACAAGTACAGCCCTCGTCTACTGAATATTAGTAATATTTGTTGACGGGTGTCAAGAGGGTGCAAATAACGCAAAGTTAGATTTTCGTGGAAGTTGTGTATGGTATCATATGGTCGGCCCCGTCCGACTATACTGCTCCACTCGCTGGTTTTAGAATAAAAAAATGTTATACTCCACACAGTTCATAAATGGCTGACTAATTTTTAATTCGCCTATTTTCACGATAAGTGTTGAAATTTAATAAATTCAATAAAGCATTAGAATATCGAAAGGTTTTTGACATTCTTCTTCCACAGTAAACAAATTTAAATAAAAAATCCTGCATATCTTTTGCAGGAAATATTTACAAACAATCAAGCGAAAAATCGATACGAATTTCCAGCCACAATTTGAAATAAAAAATATATATAGCCTGAAGTCAATAACAAATCAAATCAAAATATATGTTGTGTTCTCGTCATCAATTGAAAGCAATTCAACAATTTTTTTCATATGTGTTGTTCCTTCTTAAAAAAAAATAATTGAAAAATAACAACAAAATCAATATAAAAATAATAACAATAAATGAAAAACAGCAATATAAAATCAATTGTTAAACACGTGTCCAATGTAAATCATAAATCCTCATACGAAAAAGAGGAAAACATAGTAGCAACAACAACATCAAGAACATAACAGTGAAACAAAAACAAATTCTAAAACACAAACGGATTATTTTCCAAACACAGAAACAAAGCATAACGAAAATCCAACAGAAAGCTTGAAACGGGTAGAATAAAAACCCCTTTGGGTTATTACAACAAAGGTGCGAAAATAATCCTGTATTCCATGTGTATGTGAGTGTGTCTGCGAGCGAGTGTGTGTGAATTTTAATCCTTTTAAAAGCATATGAAAC
This sequence comes from Musca vetustissima, assembly GCF_032173495.1. NCBI lineage: Eukaryota > Metazoa > Arthropoda > Insecta > Diptera > Muscidae > Musca > Musca vetustissima. The sequence goes on from NW_026888682.1 coordinate 104,451, forward strand.
ATTTTATGTAACAACTGTTTTGGATTTAGTTTTTTTTAGCAATATTTTACATAAAATTCAGATTTCATAAAAAACACAGGAGGGAGGGAAGTAACAGAAATATTCTTTAAAAAATCCACTCCTTGTGGCTCTGATGGTCCTTGAAAGAAATATTCTTTAAAAAATCCACGCCTTGTGGCTCTGATGATCCTTGAAAGAAATATTCTTTAAAAAATCCACGCCTTGTGGCTCTGATGGTCCTTGAAAGAAATATTCTTTAAAAAATCCACGCCTTGTGGCTCTGATGGTCCTTGAAAGAAATATTCTTTAAAAAATCCACGCCTTGTGGCTCTGATGGTCCTTGAAAGAAATATTCTTTAAAAAATCCACGCCTTGTGGCTCTGATGGTCCTTGAAAGAAATATTCTTTAAAAAATCCACGCCTTGTGGCTCTGATGGTCCTTGAAAGAAATATTCTTTAAAAAATCCACGCCTTGTGGCTCTGATGGTCCTTGAAAGAAATATTCTTTAAAAAATCCACGCCTTGTGGCTCTGATGGTCCTTGAAAGAAATATTCTTTAAAAAATCCACGCCTTGTGGCTCTGATGGTCCTTGAAAAAATATTCTTTAAAAAATCCACGTCACACAATCATATCATTGCCCTTTTGGCATAAAAATCTCCACTTAATATCCATTTCATTGTTAACTGAACTGACTGACAACAACCACTCTTTAGTCCTCATTCACATTGCGTTAAGGTCAAACACCTTTTGTATTCAATTTGTTCGCGTACCGTCATTCGTACTTCTTTGCTTCTCATCTCTCCTGGCAATTAGATTCGTTTTGTTGGAAGCATCGCGAAAAAAAGAAACCAAATTGTCGGCGCATCATTTATTACAAAACGACATTGCCACTAACAGACAGTCGGACGGACGAACAGACTGCTAACAACAACAGCCAAAATACATTTATCACATTTAGTTAGGATCATCGTCGCGCGACCATCATTCCACGACACAACCTGAAGTTGATGTTGTAACTAAGGATGTCAGTTGCCGACAAATATACATTCAGCCACCCCCTTTCCCCAGGGCAACTGTGGCAGATGACAGAACGAGAAAAATTAAAGACAGGCCAAGAGCGAGAAACATTTAATGGGATTTGCACGCGCAAAAACATTTTTTATAAGCAGCAAGAAAATCGACCAACTACAACAACAACAGCATCCACACAAAACGACGTAGTTATCCTTTTTTACAGGGGAAATAGCTTGGAAAATCACGAACAGGTTGATGTAAAGGAAAATGGAAAAACACGAAATGTAAACTTAAAAAAAAATGGTTCATCCCAATGGGAAATGAATGGCGGTTTAAAAGGACAAATAAAATATTTTTATTAATGAAACGTGATTTTCATAGCAGCAGAGATTTTTAATTCCGCAAATGAATAGAAAATGACATAGATAAGAAAATAAAAATAAAAAACAACAACAACAAATATTTTCAAAGATTTTGAAAAAAATATATTCTAAGACTCAAGGCGAAAATATTTCAAAAATATTTTTTCAAGGCCAATCATAGGAGTGGATTTTTAAATAATATTGCTTAAGAGCCCTACATAGGCGTTGATTTAATAATATACCTTCAAGGTCCATATATAAGCCTGGATTTATATACCCTACACAACTATGTTGTCAGGGTATTATAGATTTGTGCAGCCCCAAGAGTTTGTAACGCCGCGAAATATTGGTCCTAGACCCACCTTCAAGTATACCGATCGTCATATTTCGACTAGCTGAATTGATCTAGATATGTGCGTCCGTCCGTCTGTCCATTATAATTTGTAAACACGATACAGGCCACAATTATGGACCAATCTTCACGAAATTTTGCATGTAGGATGGGTTCAGCCCAATGTTTTTGATAAAGATCGGTTAATACTTAGGGGATGAAATGGATCAAAAACTTTATTTTGTCTGATTTTCTGGTCGCTCCACAGGCCGCAATTATGGTCCAAACATCGCGAATTTTTACATGGAGAAGGGGATCGGGCCAACGAATAAGCATGCTTGTTTTTATAAGGATTGGTCAATATTAAGCGGTTCAAATGGATTCTTACCTTTGGGTGAAAAATTAAAAAAAAAAATTATTCTGGGGCGTATATATTTACCACTGAAGGATATTGACCCGAGAAATTTATAGTATATCCAAGAAGAGTGGTTGACTATTAAATTGATATCAATTATATTGTCGTATGTACTCGGATCTGGGAGTTACACGTAAATATTTACAGGTGCTTATATATTCAAATATTATTTAGTAAACCATTACCACACTAGAGTGCGGAAATATAGCGCTGATCGCTTTGAAATTTTTCATGATGATCCAGGTATGGTCAAGAACAACACCCATATTTTCGGTGATGATCAGATAATAATATTGACATTAAGTGGACCGAAAACCTAATTTGTTGTGTTCTTTCGAGTCGATCTATAGGCTACAATTGAAACCCGAACATCACAACACAACACACGTTGAAGGGAATCTGGACAAGTAATTAGAAGAGCTGTACTGAATACTGTACTGGAAATCGTGAATACTGTATAATTTGTTGTACTATAGTTCTGAATTCCGCCTCTATTCCTACATCTAATATCAAGTTTATTACCATTTAGTACTCTTCATACACCTAAACACTATTTTCCGAAATCTCTTTCTTATTTCCATTACAAAAAAAAAAAAATATTAATAATAATAATAAAAATCAATCGTACAGGTTGCACATTATTTCCATTTAGCACATAAGTACCTCCATACCATCACCACCACTAAATTTAGTACCAATTAGTACCAAAAACCCTTTGGCACATCTTTCTAACTCTCCGTCAGTGACCCACATTTTAATATTTAGGTTTCCAGCTCTCCGTTATCCAAATCCAAATTAATTCGAGTTTCCAAAGTTCTTTCCATAGTTCAATACTACACTTCAAAAATAATCTAAATTCCAAATCTCAGGATTCAACCAAATCCACAATTTAGTAACATCATACTCCAAAGTAAGAATTCCTAAAACAACATCAATCTTACACTCTAACATTCCATCAAAGTCCAAATCGTACCAAATTTAGTACTTTTCGTACTCATAATTTCCAAATGTACCTCAATCCCGATTTCAAATAGTAATCGTAAGTCAAAATTTAAGAATTTCAGCTCTGTCTGTTCACCAAATATCAAATTGTACCAGATTTAGTACCATTTTGTACTTTTCGTACCCATACTCCAAACTGTATAAAATGTACACTCCCACAGTAAACTAAGTTGCAACTTTCGTGATTCGAATTCCACCCGTTCACCAAAGTCGAAATTGTAGCAAATTTTGTGCTTTTCGTACCCATAAGTACGGATTTCCAAAACTACCCTCAGTCTGCACTCTAAAAATAACCTTTAGTCCACATTTAAGGATTCCAGCTCTATCCGTTCACCAACAACCCAATTTAGTACCATTATTATTACTTTTCCTCAATTCCACACTCCAATCGTAATTTTAATCATAAATTTCAGGATCCCAGTCCTATGCGTTCACATAAATCTAAGCTGTATCATATTTAGTACCACTTAGTACTTTTTGTACTTTAAGTTTGAATTTTTAACACTGTCTCAATCCTGTACTCCTGTAGTAATTTTATTTTCAAATATAAATTCTCTATATCTATCCTTTCTTTTAAATCTAAATTGTAATAAACATAGTACCATTTAGTACACATAATCACGCATTTTCAAAACTACCTCCAATCCTACACTCCACCCTTAATTTTAATTCCGAATTTTAGGATTCCCGCTCACACAAAACGAATTGTATCCTATTTAGTACCATTTAGTGCTTCTCGTATCCATAAGTACGAGACTTCCAAAAATAATCTTGTAATTTACATTCCAGATTTAAGTTTTCCATCTCTATCCGTTCACTCTAATCTAAACTGTACCAAATTTAGTACAATTTAGTACACATAATGACAAACTACCGACATATTTCAATCCTGCACTCCAACAGTAATATTAATTCAAAATTTCAGGATCTCAACGCTATCCGTTCACACAGAAACAAGTTTTTAACTATTTGGTACCATTTAGTACATTTTGTTTCTATAATTAAGAATTTCCCAAACTACGTCAATCCTACATTCCAAATGTAATTTCAATTCCAAAATTCTGGGGTCCAACTCTATCCATTCACATTTAATCAAGTTGTACAAAATATAGTACAATTTAGTACACTTAAATACTATGCTTCCATATCTTAATTCTATTGGAATTTAGAGCAACCATTATTCCAAATTGTACCAATTCTAGTGCGTTTAGTACTTTTTGTACACATAAATACGAATTTCCAAAGATGTCTCAATCTTCAACAATAATCAGGTTTTCAGCTCTTCCGTTCAAGCAAAATCCAAATTGAACTAAATTTGGTACCATTTAGTACTTTTCATACCAATAAGTACGAATTTCCAAATCTATATCAATTCTACACGGCAACAGTCATTTTAATTGCCAATTTCAAGACTCCAGCTCTATCTGTGAACCGAAATCCAACTTGCACCAAATTTAGTACCATTAAGTACATTTCGTACACATAAGTACGATTTTTTAAAACTACCTCAATCCTGTACTCCAACAGTAGTCCTAATTCCGATTTTCAGGATTCCATCTCTATACACTCAACTAAATGCAAATAATACCATTTACATACATCAACACCACTTCCCAACCTGTATTCCATATAAAAATTTTAAGATTTTAGCTATATATGTTCAATATATTCAATGAGAACTAAATTTATTACTTTTAGTACACTTATAGGTCGAATTTCCAAAAAAAGCCCTTCTGTATAGCTTTCTAATTTTCCATCAGTGACCCACATTCCAAATTTCAGAATTCTAGCTCTTTATGTTCGTCTAATACAAAGGGTACCATATTTGGTACATTTTAGTACATTTCGTACCTTTCTAGTTCGAATTTCCAAAAACCTAGCCTTGTCACACGTCTACACACCAACAACAACCTACACTCAAAATATCAAGCTTCTAGCTCCAGCCGTTTCGTCTGGGCGATGATCTGTCAGTCACACACTCACTGAACACTAAGCTCTTTTATGTATATAGAAAATGTTTGTTGACCTCTAGTCGGGCAAGAGGCCGCAAATATCGAGAAATATAGCCCAAGCTCAGAATGTAGTACCACAGAAAGTTAGATTTTCGTGGAAATTGTGTAGGGTAACATATGGTCGGCCCCGTCCGGTTTTTCATTGTCATTTACTGGTTAACATTAAGGGAATCCCACCCATTCTCGATTTTAATTTTTCTAGATTTTCAATGGGCTGGTAAATCAATACCAATGCGTGTTACGGTTTGTAACTTTGCACATATATAATTGAAGATTTAAAAGAGTAGAAAAATAATTTACAAAAACTGTTTGTTATTGTTTTGTTGTTGTTTTTTGTAATTAAAGAAAAGTCCTTATTTTTGATGGCGGGCATGATAACTCATCACTGGAACATCGAAATCCGAAAATTCCAACGGTGTTAGAAAGAGTACATGTCTGGCTCTCGTATGAACTAGGATTATTGACTTCGCCCTAAAATTAACAAAATGGCGGACCTTTCAAAAAAATATTTTTGGTAAATCGCCGATTTTTTACCAAAAACCAAGTTAAAAAATAAGGAAGATCTTCACCGATTGGCTTTATCCTAGTTCATACGAGAGCTATACACTCCCAGAGAAACGTTGCAAAATTTGGAACCGATTGGATTATTAGTTTTTGAGTTATCGTGCCCGCCATTCGCAAAAAAATGTTTAGAGAAAAACGCGTATGAAGTTTGAGAAGCCCTTCAGCCATCTTGATGCTGACACAATAAATCGGCTATATCTTCAAGAGTTCTTGAGATTTTCACTTGAAATTTTGTAGAGACATTCTTTAATCAGTGTAGATTCGAATTATGTCAACAAAAATTTTGACCCCGAGAATGGGGGGGGGTCCCCTTAAAGGCTAACTTTTGAAAATCGCCACCTTCTAACATATATTTTAATCGGCTTTAGAGATCAGTGATTTGCTCTAAATGATATGCAAATTATCTGTGTCCCCATTTGTTCAAATTTCATATTTTTATAGCCTCATTGAAAACACCAGAACCCACTTTTGTCTTTGTAACCATGAACTTTTACAAAAAAAAAGTAATAAACTTTGCACCCAGTCATGGTCAATGCTCTGTTACGGCCTCTCCCTTGCAAAAAAAGAAGCTCATTTGAATTTCAAAATAATTCCTTTACCGTTATTGTCATTAAAAACAGCATCATCAAAATATTCAAATATTTTACACATTTGTTTTGAATTTAACTGTCTGACAGATGGTTCAACAAGTTTTTTGTTTTGTTTTTGCTCCTTCGTTTGTCATGGGTCATTGATCTGCAACAGGCATCAGTTGGTGACCTTTTTCCTACCAACCAAAAAAAAAAAAAAAAAATACAGACAAAATAAACGATTTAGTGTCGCCCTTTGATGAGTTTCTTTTTTGTTTTCTTTTACAAAAGGGTATCCAACATACAATATATGTGTGCGTGTGTTTTAGTGTGCGTGTTTTATGTTTGGTGGTCTTCTCGATTACATTGTGGCAAATACATAAATTTTCACAAATAAAACCGAAAGGCTTAAAATTGTTTACAATTTTGAGGGTGTGTGTGTGATTTTCTTTGTTGGAATCATATTTTAGGTATGGCTGAATGTGTGTGTGTATTTGTGTATTTGAGAGCTAATGGTTGGACATGTTGAATTTATGACATCGCTAGCTCGCACAAAAGGCTTAAATTCGAAAGGAAGGTTCATTTGAAATAAATTTCACAAATATGAAAAGCCTTTTGGGGTTTTAAATTCTATGTCTATGTCATATTGAAAACCATGGTGCTTACTATTTATTTTCCTGTTCAAAAACGATTTGTATACCCTACACAACTATGTTGTCAGGGTATTATAGCTGCGTGCAGCCCCAAAAGTTTGTAACGCCGCGAAATATTGATCCTAGACTTTTAAGTATACCGATCGTCATATCTCGACTAGCTGAGTCGACCTAGACATGTGTGTCCGTCCGTCCGTCTGTCCATTATAATTTGTAAACACGATACAGGCCACAGTTATGGACCAATATTCACGAAATTTTACATGTAGGATGGGTTCTGGCCAATGAAGACCCCAATTGTTTTTGGGAAAGATCAGTTAATATTTAGGGGATGAAATGGACCAAATACAAAATTTTTGTCGGTTGTTCGGGTGCTCCAGAGGCCGCAATAATGGCCCGAACATCGTGAAATTTTCCATAGAGAAGCGGATCGGGCCAAAGAATAAGCATGCCTGTTTGGATAAAGATCGGTCAATATTTAGCGGGTCCAATGGACCCTGACTTTTGTGTGAAAAATGATAAAATTTGTATTCTATGGCATATGTATTTACCCCTGAAGAACATTTACCCGAGAAGTTGACATTATATCCAAGAGGAGTGGTTGACCTTTAAATTAAGACCAATTATATTGTTGTATGTGCTCGGATGTGGGAGTTACACGTAAATATTTACATGTATCTCCGTATGCGTATATTATTTAGTAACCCATTATCACTCTGGAGAGCGGAACTATAGCGCTGATCGCTTTGAAATGTTCCATGTGGTTCCAGTTATGGTCAAGGACAACGCCTATAATTTTCGGTGATGATCAGATAAAATTTTTGGAATGAAGTGGACCGAAAACTTAATTTTTTGTGTTATTTTCTAGTCGATCTATACACCACAAATGAAAGCCGAACATCACAACACAACCCACGGTGAAGGGAATCTGGACAATAGCTGTACTGAATACTCGTAATATTCGGAAAATATGTCAGTGTGAGGAAGAGGTACTGTTTACCTCTAATCGGGCAAGAGGGTGCAAATATCACGAAATATTGCCCAGGCTCGGAATAAATATCCACAGAAAATTTGAGTTCCGTGGTAGTTGTGTAGGGTATCGTATGGTCGGCCCCGTCCGACTATACTGTTCCGCTCACTGGTTTTACATAGAGATATTTAATAAATAAATTTTATCAAGGACAATGAAGAAACAAAAAAATATATTATTAGTAAACGCGGATTTTTAGAATAGTTTAACATTGTTAATAGCACTGATTTTTTGTAAAATATTTATTCCAAGGACTATACATAAAACATATTTTTAAAAATATATGCCTGTTTCGGACCTTTTTTAGGTCTTTTCTTTTTAAATATTCTTTAAAAAATCTACGTCTGTTTTATTCCTTAAAAATATTCTTTAAAAAATCCACGCCTTGTGGTAGGCTCCTTAAAAATATTCTTTAAAAAATCTACGCCTGGGCTTGAAAAAAATATTCTTTAAAAAATCTACGCCTTGGGTTGATAAAAAATATTCTTTAAAAAATCTACGCCTGTTTCATTCCTTAAAAATATTCTTTAAAAAATCTACGCCTGTTTTATTCCTTAAAAATATTCTTTAAAAAATCTACGCCTGTTTTATTCCTTAAAAATATTCTTTAAAAAATCTACGCCTGTTTTATTCCTTAAAAATATTCTTTAAAAAATCTACGCCTGTTTTATTCCTTAAAAATATTCTTTAAAAAATCTACGCCTGTTTTATTCCTTAAAAATATTCTTTAAAAAATCTACGCCTGTTTTATTCCTTAAAAATATTCTTTAAAAAATCTACGCCTGTTTTATTCCTTAAAAATATTCTTTAAAAAATCTACGCCTCTTTTAGTCCTTGAAATAATATTTTAAAAAATCTACGCCTGTTTTATTCCTTAAAAATGTTCCTTAACAATCTGCGCCTCTTTTAGTCCTTAAAAATGTTCCTTAAAAAATCTACACCTGTTTTAGTCCTTAAAAATGTTCCTTAAAAAATCTACACCTGTTTTATTCCTTAAAAATATTCTTTAAAAAATCTACGCCTGTTTTATTTCTTTAAAAATATTCTTTAAAAAATCTACGCCTCTTTTATTCCTTAAAAATATTCTTTAAAAAATCTACGCTTGTTTTATTCCTTAAAAATATTCTTTAAAAAATCTACGCCTGTTTTATTCCTTAAAAATATTCTTTAAAAAATCTACGCCTGTTTTATTCCTTAAAAGTATTCTTTAAAAAATCTACGCCTGCTTTATTCCTTAAAAATATTCTTTAAAAACCCTACGCCTCTTTTAGTCTTTGAAATAATATTTTAAAAAATCTACGCCTCGTTTAGTCCTTAAAACAATACTTTAAAATATCTACGCCTGCTTTAGGCCTTAAAAATATTCTTTAAACAAATATTTTAAATATTTAAAAAATCTACGCATGTTTCGGTCCTTGAAAAATATTTTTAAAAACCCAGGCCTGTCCTTGCACGTCCTTGAAAAAACTATTAAACAACACACCTATTCTATCTCAGTTACTTGCGGAGCAGTATAGTCGGACGGCGCCGACCATACGATATTCTATACAACTACCACGGAACTCTAACTTTCTGCGGATGTTTATTTCAAGCCTGGACAATATTTCGTAATATTTGCACCCTCTTGACCGATCAGAGATCAACAGATCACTTGTTCCCCACCCTCACATAGTTTCCGAATATTCCCAATATTCAATACAGCCCTGCTAATTACATATCCAGATTCCCTTCACCGTGGGTTGTGTTTTTATGTTCGGCTTGTGGCCTATAGATCGACTAGAAATGACAAAAACAAATTAAGTTTACGGTCCACTTCAACCCAATATTATTATGTGATCATCATCGAAAATTATAGGCGTTGTCCTTGACCATATACTTTCGTCCTCTAGTGTCATAATGCGTTACTCAATAATATATGAATACGGAAGCACCTGTAAATATTTAAGTTCAACATCCACATCCGTGTACATACGACAATATAATTGGTATCAATTTAAAGGTCAACCACTCCTCTTGGATATACTACCAACTTCTCGGGCCTATATCCTTCAAGGGTAAATCTATACGCTAGAGGATACAAATTTTGTAATTTTTCACACAAAAGTCAGGGTCCATTTGAACCGCTAAATATTGACCGCTTTTTCTTTGGCCCGATCTCCTTCTCCATGCAAAAATTCGCGTTGTTTGGGTCATAATTGTGGCCTCTGGAGCGATCAGAAAAACCGACAAAAATTAAGATTTTGGTCGATTTCATCCCCTAAATATAAACCAATCTTTTCCAAAAACAATAGGGGTCTTCATTGGCCAGAGCCCATCCTACATGCAAAATTTCCATAAGATTGGTCCATTATTGTGGGCTGTATCGTGTTTACAAATTATAATGGACAGACGGATGGACAGTCATGTCTAGATCGACTCAGCTAGTCGAGATATGACGATCGGTATACTTAAAGGTGGGTCTAGGACCAATATTTCGCGGCGTTACAAACTTTTGGGCTACAATACCCTGACAACATAGTTGTGTAGGGTATAACAATCCACGTCTCTTTTAGCACTTGAAAAATATTATTCAAAAATTCACTTACGTGAAAAATATTTAAAAAAATGTACACTTATGATAAGGACTTGATTTTTTATACCCTTCACCACTCTGTGGTGCAGTGTATTATGTCTTTGTGCGTATGTTTGTAACAGGCAAAAGGAAACGAGGTAGACACATGGTTCCTTTTGAGAATATGCATAGAATCACTTTTTAAGTCGATTTATGCATGTCCGTCCGTCTGTCTGTCCAGGTTAAATTGTAAACAAAGTACAGGTCGCATTTTTGATTCGAATTGGAGGAAATTTGGCACAGCTCATTTATTTGGCCCAAGGACAAACCCTATTGAAATTGGGAAAAATTGGTTCAGATTTGCTTTGATTTGCACGAAATTTGGCATAGCGTACTGAACTCAGTCTAAAAACATGTGTGTTAAATTTCGTAAAAATCGGAATTTGGCATAGCCTAGTGAATTAAGTGTAGAAAGATGTGTGTTAAATTTCGTAAAAATCGGTTCAGATTTAGATATAACTCTCATATATAGTTTCGCCCGATTTTAGGTAAATGGTGCACCAAAGTCCCTAAGTATGATTCTATTTGCATGAAATGTGGCATAGCGTAGTGAACTAGGTCTAAAAAGATGTGTGTTAAATTTCGTAAAAATCGGTTCAGATTTAGATATAGCTCCCATATATAGTCTCGCCTGATTTTAGGTAAATAGTGCACCAAAGTCCCTCAATATGCTTCGATTTGCACGAAATTTGGCATAGCGTACTGAATTAAGACTCGAAAGATGTGCGTTAAATTTCGTGAAAATCGGTTCAGATTTAGATATAGCTCCCATATATATTGTCGGCCGATTTTATGTAAATGGTGCACCAAAGTCCCTAAATATGCTGCGATTTGCACGAAATTTGGCATAGCCTAGTGAATTAAGTGTAGAAAGATGTCTGTTAAATTTCGTAAAAATCGGTTCAGATTTAGATATAGCTCCCATATATAGTTTCGCCCGATTTTAGGTAAATGGTGCACCAAAGTCCCTAAATATGCTTCTATTTGCATGAAATTTGGCATAGCGTAGTGAACTAGGTCTTGAAAGATGTGTGTAAAATTTCTTAAAAATCGGTTCAGATTAAGATATAGCTCATATATATATTATCGGCCGATTTTATGTAAATGGTGCACCAAAGTCCCTATATAACCTTCGATTTGCACGCAATTTGGATTTATAAGTAAATGAAGAACTCAAAATGTAGCAGAATGCACAAAACGTACTGAAATAAGTGCAACCTAACATGTGACAAGTTTCGATGAAATCGGTTTAGATTTCGATATTTTGCTTCAAAGTTCTTTACATAATTTTGTCCCATTGTAAGAGGCAATTCTATATCTGGCCAAAGATTAGTATAGATTGCAGAATGACATGTTTAACTTCATGTTAATGGTCCTTCAAAAATGCGACGTCTGTTGGGATTCCATCTGTTGAATATACCCAAAGTGATGAAGGGTATCTTATATTCGGTCCCGTCCGTCTTTACTACTTTCCTTACTGGTTTTAAATTTTTAATTATAAAAACAATTTCAAATTGATGTATCGAATTTTTCATTCATTTATTATGACCTCTGATCACTATACATAAAAATTGAATTATATTGAACAAATTTCATGCGAATGCATTTACATGAAAACCTATTATGGTTTTTAATACTTGTTACTAAATAAACATTAGAGACAATTAGCCAGAATTTTGTTTAAATTATCGAAATTATTTTATTATGATTTGTAATAGGATTAGTGTAAATTTAAATCGAAATCAATGTTATGTTGAGTTTTTTTCCTAATAATTGTCACCTAACTAATACTTTAAATGATTAAATATGACCAGCACTTATTTAACCTTTACTAATTGTTGTTATTTGTTTTTCTATATTTGCAGGTAATACATAATATATATATATATATAATAACAATAGGTAAGCTTCTAAAACAAATAAATATGAACTATTACGCGTCGATGCACTAATTTATAAATGGGTTGAAATATAAGCAATTATATTCAATAAAAACATTTAATATTAATATTCTAATTATGCATTAATGGATGTAGGTCATTTAATAAGCATAATAAGCTCATGATTGTCATTGGAAAAGTATTTGTATTCAATTTAGGGTTATAATAGTCCTTGAAAACATTTTCCAACATTGTGTTGTTGATGGTCCAGGAACAAATATTCTTTAAAAAATCCACGCCTTGGATTGGTCCTTGAAAAAATATTCTTTAAAAAATCCACGCCTTGGATTGGTCCTTGAAAAAATATTCTTTAAAAAATCCACGCCTTGGATTGGTCCTTGAGAAAATATTCTTTAAAAAATCCACGCCTTGGATTGGTCCTTGAGAAAATATTCTTTAAAAAATCCACGCCTTGGATTGGTCCTTGAGAAAATATTCTTTAAAAAATCCACGCCTTGGATTGGTCCTTGAGAAAATATTCTTTAAAAAATCCACGCCTTGGATTGGTCCTTGAAAAAATATTCTTTAAAAAATCCACGCCTTGGATTGGTCCTTGAAAAAATATTCTTTAAAAAATCCACGCCTTGGATTGGTCCTTGAGAAAATATTCTTTAAAAAATCCACGCCTTGGATTGGTCCTTGAAAAAATATTCTTTAAAAAATCCACGCCTTGGATTGGTCCTTGAAAAAATATTCTTTAAAAAATCCACGCCTTGGATTGGTCCTTGAAAAAATATTCTTTAAAAAATCCACGCCTTGGATTGGTCCTTGAAAAAATATTCTTTAAAAAATCCACGCCTTGGATTGGTCCTTGAAAAAATATTCTTTAAAAAATCCACGCCTTGGATTGGTCCTTGAAAAAATATTCTTTAAAAAATCCACGCCTTGGATTGGTCCTTGAAAAAATATGCTTTAAAAAATCCACGCCTTGGATTGGTCCTTGAAAAAATATTCTTTAAAAAATCCACGCCTTGGATTGGTCCTTGAAAAAATATTCTTTAAAAAATCCACGCCTTGGATTGGTCCTTGAAAAAATATTCTTTAAAAAATCCACGCCTTGGATTGGTCCTTGAAAAAATATTCTTTAAAAAATCCACGCCTTGGATTGGTCCTTGAAAAAATATTCTTTAAAAAATCCACGCCTTGGATTGGTCCTTGAAAAAATATTCTTTAAAAAATCCACGCCTTGGATTGGTCCTTGAAAAAATATTCTTTAAAAAATCCACGCCTTGGATTGGTCCTTGAAAAAATATTCTTTAAAAAATCCACGCCTTGGATTGGTCCTTGAAAAAATATTCTTTAAAAAATCCACGCCTTGGATTGGTCCTTGAAAAAATATTCTTTAAAAAATCCACGCCTTGGATTGGTCCTTGAAAAAATATTCTTTAAAAAATCCACGCCTTGGATTGGTCCTTGAAAAAATATTCTTTAAAAAATCCACGCCTTGGATTGGTCCTTGAAAAAATATTCTTTAAAAAATCCACGCCTTGGATTGGTCCTTGAAAAAATATTCTTTAAAAAATCCACGCCTTGGATTGGTCCTTGAAAAAATATTCTTTAAAAAATCCACGCCTTGGATTGGTCCTTGAAAAAATATTCTTTAAAAAATCCACGCCTTGGATTGGTCCTTGAAAAAATATTCTTTAAAAAATCCACGCCTTGGATTGGTCCTTG